>NC_060186.1:41365132-41645132 GCF_021184085.1 Oncorhynchus gorbuscha
TCACCATACCCATATCTTCCAACAATTGATTTTTTTTTGTTATTTCAAAAATATAATTTCTTTTTTATTGCTGTTTTAATTTTTAGAATGTGGAAGAACAGTAAATCTCCAGTGATTTCAGTTTGTGGAAGAACAGTATATGTGACGTTTTGCATGACTCTTGTAAGACGTTTTTTTTTAACACCTGATATGTTTTAAGTACTTTCAAGTACAGATGCCCTTCATGTAAATAACTTAAATGCAATATGTAGTTAATTCATTAGTATGGAGGTTCATTTAAAGGTGGTCTATCAACTTTAGCACTGATGACTTTTCTTAACAGTTGAGTCATGAAATACATCTTAGTCACATTTAAAATGATGCCCTCAATGTGAACATACCATAGAATAACTAAAAAAATAGAATACAATTAAATGAATTCAATCAAAACAAGCACAACTTGTACAAATCAAATATGGATCAATGTGATGTTCCAATATGCATGTCCATTATGCAGGTCCCTAAGGTCAATATTACAAAATGTTCAGAAAACCATTCTCTTTGCATTTAACACTATGAAAAGCAATTAAGATTTGAATTGCATTTTTTTTTATCTTTATTTAACTAGGCAAGTCAGTTAAGAACAAATTCTTATTTTCAATGACGGCCAGGAACAGTGGGTTAACTGCCCATGCTAAAGGCAACTGCCCATGCTAAAGGCAACTGCCCATGCTAAAGGCAACTGCCCATGCTAAAGGCAACTGCCCATGCTAAAGGCAACTGCCCATGCTAAAGGCAACTGCCCATGCTAAAGGCAACTGCCCATGCTAAAGGCAACTGCCCATGCTAAAGGCAACTGCCCATGCTAAAGGCAACTGCCCATGCTAAAGGCAACTGCCCATGCTAAAGGCAACTGCCCATGCTAAAGGCAACTGCCCATGCTAAAGGCAACTGCCCATGCTAAAGGCAACTGCCCATGCTAAAGGCAACTGCCCATGCTAAAGGCAAGACATGTCCTTCTGTACGGAGTTGACAGCAGTAAATAAGTATTAACTGCTTCGAGTTCATGCTAAATGTGGTGACAGAGAGACGTACTGTATATTGTAATGAATAAAAGAAGGGAATCAAGATCAAATGAATACTCACATACTGTATGTGACGACTTCTTTGTTTTTAATTCATTCAGATTAAAAAAATAATAATTCTGAACAGAACATATTGTTCATAACATTTTCTACATTAGGAACAACATCTTAAAATTAAATTAATTCAATATTTTGTGCTGGTTCAAATCATACACAAATTGATTCACATAGAAAACACCTACTATACGTTGAATTTCCTACAATAGGGGTGACATGTCCTCTGAAATGTATTCAGATTCAACATACTATACAGGTTCAGGGGATCAGAAACTCACAGAAAAAAAACGGTTAATTATGTAGCTTGGTTTAACAACAAATGATTCACTCATTTATAAATAGACCGTGCAGCAGCTGGCAAGTAGTTGAACATGTTCATCAGATCTTGGTACTTGGTTTTTTTTGATGGGCAGAGGACTCTCATATGCTCTTGGGTAGTGGCTTGCAAAATAGGGAAGTTGATGTGTAGCTCCTTGTTTTGGTTTGGAGATCAGCCACGATTTCCATCCCTCAAATAGACTGTGGCTCTGTCTGGTGTACAGATTCCAAGGATCCTCAACTGAAATTAGAACAGAAACATTTTAAGTTCCTGACATCAATAAACAACTTTCACAGTCAAGCATTAGGATATTTTATCGTTAGAACAACATGTTGCATGTTGATGGGATGTTAGTAAACTATTCTCTGTGCAATACCTGTGACTTTTAACCACCTCACTGAGGTGATCTGTAGTCCAGCTGGTCGCTTGAGGACAGAATCTGGGAGGTGCCTGAAGTCTTCACATTGCATCCTCATCACCTTGAATGGTTTTGCTGGTTGTGCTTCAAGTATCACAGCATCTGTCACTGAAGATGATCAACTTGGGCACCTCTGGTTTGGTGAGTGGCGTTAATTTTGTCTTCACCCACTTCAATATGCAGCTTGCCACCTCAATGGACCCTCGGTGCGCAGTCCCTGCGGGATACAGTGTACCGTTACATATAACTAGCTAGCTACTGTAGCCACGTGGAATCATCCGGTGGATGGAGAAAAAGTAGCTAGCTTTGTTTCTTCTCTAATCTAGCAATAACATTTTGTAACGATAATGTATAAGTTAGTGGCCAACGAACTTTAGCTAATATGTTTTCTCTATAGTTACAAATTAGACAACCCAGAACATACATGTTAGTCACTGTACTCTATAGCTAGCTAGCTTGACTGTTTGATATACAGTTCTTCCACATACCTCTTTTGGACAGTTTTTTTCTTGACCCTTACGATTTGCATAGGGTTTTCCCGTAGGATCTTCCTTTGCCTGTCTTTCCATTCTTTTAGTTTTGTTTTACGTTTCTTTCCCACATTTCGGCGAATTTTCATCAGCAACGGAAAAGTTGTGCGCTTGTCCGTCCGTTTTGAGTGGTGCACATAAACGGTTATTCCACGAGAGCCTGTCTTTAAATTTAAATTGATTGTTAATTAGCGCGTGGAAAGCTTGTGAAACCGGTTCACTATAGAAAAAGGGTGTCCAAAAATGATTTTTCGTGTATATCTCTTTAATTGATTTATTTAAACGTCACATACATGGTTCTTCGTCTGTAGGATTCAATTGATAATGCAATTTTCTGTTCCTCCTGAACAATAGTGTAAGAATTGCTATTCCTCTGTCCTGCACGCAAACCCCCCAAAAAATACATCTTTTATATTTTTTCTACTTGATCAGAGGAGGCTGTAACTGGACTGTAACATATTACTTACTACAAATGACATGAAAAGCGCACATATGTAAATCCCAAACTATAAAAGTAATTGGAAAGGTAGGTAAAAATGATTTGTGACTGTGGTTACAATAAAGAATGTAAACAAGATGCTGTGTTGCTGTGTTTTTCACTAGTGTACTGTAGCAGGTGTAGCCCATCAGGCAAACAATGTTTCCTATTAGCAGGAAAATAGACTCTTCACAGCCCGGCTACTGTTGGTGTGAAAATCCCCCAATTTGCACTGTATTCGATGCTCAACCCAAAATGTCAGAGAGCCATATAAATTGCCAAATAGTTGGGAAGACATTCCATTGCAGATGGTTTATGAATTGACACGCAACTCTTCATAACCTGTCTGCTGTAGGTGTGAAAATCCCCCAATTTGGCCCTAACAGTTCTTCATCAACATCTTTTTGTTTTCATTAATGAGGAAAAACGGCAGATATTTATTTAAACTACATTTTAGTTGCCCTTCCCCCCCAGCTCCACAACAATGGGTAAAACCTTGCCGAGATGATCAATTGCAATGTTGTATCGTCAATTTCTGAAGCCAAAACGTCTTGATAGCCTTCACCAGTTCATTTTGCGTGTAGGCTTGGCAGAGTTACGGATGAATGTTATCAGTTGATGCCAAACTAGTTTGATTGGGTTTAAATCAGGAGACCTACATGTAGAGATTAAAAAATACACAAAAACAGAAAACTACCCACAAAACACAGGTGGGAAAAGACTACCTAAGTATGGTTCTCAATCAGAGACAACGATAGACAGCTGCCTCTGAGAACCACACCCGGCCAAACACAGAAATAGAAAACATAGAATGCCCACCCCAACTTACGTCCTGACCAAACCAAAATATAGAGACATAAAAATTATCTCGAAGGTCAGGGCATGACAACAATACTAGAAATATACATGTAAACAGGCCTAAACATAACAAAATATTGCTATAATCCTACCTTGAAAGAAACGATGTGTATCCAGAAACACCTCTCTGACATAGGGTCCAGCATATCTCTTGATGATTTCTTCCTCAAAGAAATCTCGAGCCATGATACCTGAAAAAGGAGGCAAGAATGAATTATTGTGGAACACATAACAGTCCGTGAGGTGTTGGCTACAATATTTTATGTACCTTAGCAGTATTAGGCCTACTTACCAGTATTGTAGCCTACTGTACCTGTTCATTTTCCCGGGCTTTCACTTCCGGTGTAACACAGGCATCTGATGATGGTGTTTGCGAATAGCACTGTCTGTGACCAAAATCCCCAAGGATACCAGTATTTTTTAAATGTCTCCAGTAGATTTTCCGTTCCTCCTGAAAGCCCTAATCTGCTCACTTAAATGAATAGAGATCCTGGTCATGGTGCTACAGTATGTTGTTACAGCATAATCGAAGTGAGGACAATCTGCGATCTGCTGTATACTATTGTAAACTGAAAGTCACACATTTCCAATACTCCTCACCCTGCCCCAAACTCCACCCTTAACACAGTTACCATTAAAAAATGTGCTGTTTATCTGAAAAAAAGACATTGCGACCAAAGAGAACAGACAAAATAGACATAGTTTTCAATAAGCCAGTATCAGGAATCAAGGTAAGACCCAAGTGCAGACTGTGTGAAGTAACAATGTTTATTTTAACCACAGGGGCAGGCCAACAACAGGTCAAGGCAGGCAGGGGTCAATAATCCATAGTAGGAGCAAAGGTACACGATATTAGGCAGGCTTAGGGACAGGCAGAGTGGTCAGGCGGGCGGGTACAGGGTCAGGTCAGGCAAGGGTCAAAAATCAGGAAGACGAGAAAAGAGAGACTGGGAAAAGACAGGATCTGACAGGACGAATGCTGGTAATCTTGACAAACAAGACGAACTGGCCACAGACAGAGAACACAGGTATAAATACCCAGGGGATAAGTGGGGAAGATGGGCGACATCAGTAGGGGGGTGGAGACGAGCTCAAGGACAGGTGCTACAGATCAGGGCGTGACACCCAGTTTATTTCTATGGTGCTACTCGTTCCAGGGTTAGGACTTTAATTAGGGAAATGTCGGGATTATTTTGTTCTTACTGTAGTACTGTAGCCTACTCCTGACCGGTCACGTTGTACAGCGCCATTATGGGCTATTAGCAGGACAATAGATTCTTGCTAAGGAGGGTAGGGGGAGAATTGTATGGTCAAATGTATTACTTTGTTAGGTTATCAATTGGGACCTTTAACAAGTGGAAGGGGGAAAATGTATTATTATTATTAACCCTGTTTTTCACAAGCGTACAGACTGTGAATTCTGCAAACAACGTTTCTAGGATGGCCTATTAGCAGGACAATATATATTGGTCATGGCTCCCGAGTGGCTTTTATTGCTCAAACTCGCACACTTTTGATAGACTTAATGGGGCAATCTGTCCTTTGGTTGCCTCGGAGGCCTTGATTCCCAATGCGTTGTAATCTGTGTAATGGAGATGTCACAGTGGTAATTGAAACATCAGGAGATGAACAAGCATTTCAATGTTCTGGGTTAGCTCTATTCCATTATCTCATCACTGTGGTAGGAAATGCTCTCAGATCAGCGTTTCACTGCTCTGTGTTTGTGGGGGAAACTGGGTTAACGCTATTCCATTATCTCATCATGTTTGTAGGAACTGCACTCAGATCAGTTGTTGGTTGGGGGGGACTGGCAGCCTGGTAGCAGGTGTTTATTTTAAAGACACTAATAAAAGTATATGTGTGGGGGAAGTGTGTCTCTCTCTCTCTCTTTATCTCTCTTTCTCTCCCTCTCTATGTACCTCTCTGCTGAGCCCTGAGGACACATACACACTCTGTGCATTGTGCTGCATGCTGTTTAAGAACCATAGAAGAGAGGAGCCACAGATGGATCTAAAGTAGGAAAGAGAGAGACTGTGTGCCAAGTAGACCTCCCAAACTGTGCCGGTCCTGCCAAACTCTTTAATGAGCATGTAGGGGCCACTGGTTGATGCTTATTTATAAAACCATCTTAGGCCTCACTGGCCCCTGTCTGAGACATCTACTGCAGTCCTTACCCTCCACATACAACACCTGTTCTGCCAGTCACATTCTGTTAAAGGTCCCCAAAGCACACACATCCCCGGGTCACTTGTCTTTTCAGTTCGCTGCAGCTAGCGACTGGAACGAGCTGCAACAAACACTCAAACTGGACAGTTTTATCTCAATCTCTTCATTCAAAGACTCAATCATGGACACTCTTACAGTTGTGACTGCTTTGTGTGATGTATTATTGACTCTACCTTCTTGCCCTTTGTGATGTTATAATGTCCAATAATGTTTATGTTTGTACCATGTTTTGTGCTGCTACCATGTTGTCATGTTGTGTTGCTTCCATGCTGTGTTGTCATGTGTTGCTGCCTTGCTATGTTGTTTTCTTTAGGTCTCTGTTTATGTAGTGTTGTCTCTCTTGTCGGGATGCGTGTTTTGTCCGATATTTATGTTATTTTTATTTATTTGATTTAATCCCAGCCCCCGTCCCTGTAGGAGGTCTTTTGCCTTTTGGTAGGCCGTCTTTGTAAATAAGAAATGTGATCCAGTTAATTAAAGGTTAAATCAATTAACATAAGGTATACATACGTAGGCTGATCCTATGTCCTTGCTTCTCCCCACTCCTTGATCGAAACCAGCTGCTTGCATAGCTTGTGTTAGCGCAGAGCTCCGCTCACAGACATCTATTTTAGGAGTTGGCTCTAATAAAGGCAGTAAAGAGTATTAGCGTAGCTCTGTTATAGGACGGTAAAATGGGAGACAGTATAGTGACAGGGTATACAGGACAGTGCCAGGGAGGGCGGTAGAGTGAAGAACTTAACAAACACCTCCCCGTTGTCATTAGTTAGAGGTGAGGACAGATTTTGGGCTTTGTAATTATATCTGTAAAAGCTAACCCAGTCATAATGCCAACACACTGTGGAGTGTGGCATGGCCTTAGAGGAGCATAGCACACAGACGTAAGCGAGTAGAGAACACACACATAAGCGAGTAGAGAACACACACATAAGCGAGTAGAGAACACACACATAAGCGAGTAGAGAACACACACATAAGCGAGTAGAGAACACACACATTAGCGAGTAGAGAACACACACATAAGCGAGCAGAGAACACACATATGTAAGCGAGTAGAGAACACACACATATGCGAGCAGAGAACACACATATGTAAGTGAGTAGAGAACACACACACATAAGCGAGTAGAGAACACACATATGTAAGCGAGTAGAGAACACACACACATAAGCGAGTAGAGAACACACATATGTAAGCGAGTAGAGAACACACATATGTAAGCGAGTAGAGAACACACATATGTAAGCGAGTAGAGAACACGCATATGTAAGCGAGTAGAGAACATACACACATAAGCAAGTAGAGAACACACACACACGTAAGCGAGTAGAGAACACACATATGTAAGCGAGTAGAGAACACACATATGTAAGCGAGTAGAGAACACACATATGTAAGCGAGTAGAGAACACACATATGTAAGCGAGTAGAGAACACACACATAAGCGAGTAGAGAACACACACATAAGCGAGCAGAGAACACACATATGTAAGCGAGTAGAGAACACACACATAAGCGAGCAGAGAACACACATATGTAAGCGAGTAGAGAACACACATAAGCGAGCAGAGAACACACACATAAGCGAGCAGAGAACACACATATGTAAGCGAGTAGAGAACACACATATGTAAGCGAGCAGAGAACACACACATATGTAAGCGAGTAGAGAACACACATATGTAAGCGAGTAGAGAACACACACACATAAGCGAGTAGAGAACACACATATGTAAGCGAGTAGAGAACACACATATGTAAGCGAGCAGAGAACACACACATATGTAAGCGAGTAGAGAACACACATAAGCGAGTAGAGAACACACACATAAGCGAGCAGAGAACACACATATGTAAGCGAGTAGAGAACACACATAAGCGAGCAGAGAACACACACATAAGCGAGCAGAGAACACACATATGTAAGCGAGTAGAGAACACACATATGTAAGCGAGCAGAGAACACACACATATGTAGCGAGAGAGAACACACATATGTAAGCAGTAGAGAACACACACACGTAGCGAGAGAGAGAACACACATATGTAAGCGAGTAGAGAACACACATATGTAAGCGAGCAGAGAACACACACATATGTAAGCGAGTAGAGAACACACATATGTAAGCGAGTAGAGAACACACACACGTAAGCGAGTAGAGAACACACACACGTAGCAGTAGAGAACACACACAGTAGAGAACACACATATGTAGCGAGTAGAGAACACACATATGTAAGCGAGAAACACACATATGTAAGCGAGTAGAGAACACACATATGTAAGCGAGTAGAGAACACACACACGTAAGCGAGTAGAGAACACACATATGTAAGCGAGTAGAGAACACACATACGTAAGCGAGTAGAGAACACACATATGTAAGCGAGTAGAGAACACACATATGTAAGCGAGTAGAGAACACACACACATATGTAAGCGAGTAGAGAACACACACACATATGTAAGCGAGTAGAGAACACACATATGTAAGCGAGTAGAGAACACGCATATGTAAGCGAGTAGAGAACACGCATACGTAAGCGAGTAGAGAACACACATACGTAAGCGAGTAGAGAACACACATACGTAAGCGAGTAGAGAACACACATACGTAAGCGAGTAGAGAACACACATACGTAAGCGAGCAGAGAACACACATACGTAAGCGAGTAGAGAACACACATATGTAAGCGAGTAGAGAACACACATATGTAAGCGAGTAGAGAACACACATATGTAAGCGAGTAGAGAACACACATATGTAAGCGAGTAGAGAACACACATATGTAAGCGAGCAGAGAACACACATATGTAAGCGAGTAGAGAACACACAGATGTAAGCGAGCAGAGAACACACATATGTAAGCGAGTAGAGAACACACATATGTAAGCGAGTAGAGAACACACATATGTAAGCGAGCAGAGAACACACATATGTAAGCGAGTCGAGAACACACATATGTAAGCGAGCAGAGAACACACATATGTAAGCGAGTCGAGAACACACAGATGTAAGCGAGTAGAGAACACACATATGTAAGCGAGTAGAGAACACACATATGTAAGCGAGCAGAGAACACACATATGTAAGCGAGTCGAGAACACACATACGTAAGCGAGTCGAGAACACACATACGTAAGCGAGTAGAGAACACACATACGTAAGCGAGTAGAGAACACACATACGTAAGCGAGTAGAGAACACACATACGTAAGCGAGCAGAGAACACACATACGTAAGCGAGTAGAGAACACACATATGTACGCGAGCAGAGAACACACATATGTAAGCGAGTAGAGAACACACAGATGTAAGCGAGCAGAGAACACACATATGTAAGCGAGTAGAGAACACACATATGTAAGCGAGTAGAGAACACACATATGTAAGCGAGCAGAGAACACACATATGTAAGCGAGTCGAGAACACACAGATGTAAGCGAGTAGAGAACACACACATAAGCGAGTAGAGAACACACATATGTAAGCGAGTAGAGAACACACACATAAGCGAGCAGAGAACACACACATAAGCGAGCAGAGAACACACACATAAGCGAGCAGAGAACACACATATGTAAGCGAGCAGAGAACACACACAAGCGAGCAGAGAACACACACATAAGCGAGCAGAGAACACACACATAAGCGAGCAGAGAACACACATATGTAAGCGAGCAGAGAACACACATATGTAAGCGAGTAGAGAACACACATATGTAAGCGAGTAGAGAACACACATATGTAAGCGAGCAGAGAACACACACATAAGCGAGCAGAGAACACACACATAAGCGAGCAGAGAACACACACATAAGCGAGCAGAGAACACACACATAAGCGAGCAGAGAACACACACGTAAGCGAGCAGAGAACACACACGTAAGCGAGCAGAGAACACACACGTAAGCGAGCAGAGAACACACACAAGCGAGCAGAGAACACACACATGTTCAAGCATTGAGCACACATATGTTCTTTCAAGCGGTGAGCTCACAATCACACACAAACACATATTTGAAGAAATAAGCACTCACACACACACTGTCGGTAAATGTTACATTTTTACTGTTGTGTACAGTTCACACAGTCACCCTGCTGTTACCTACTTTCATTAAACATGGCTCATTTAATACATTTTATGGGTACGACCATGTCTGTCTGTAGGAGTTTGATTAGGGGGGAACCCACATCACTTAGGATAATGTTTATCTACCTACCTCGTCTAACGACAGGATGCAGAGTCAGAGGTGGATGGGAGAGTACTTTAGTGTTATTCTACAGTATACCTGGGGTATAAATTCCCAACCAACACGGCTTCATGTACATGGATCAAATCAAATCTATGTTTATTTGTTGCTTACGCAGATAAGCAGGTTCAGCGAAATACCTATATTTAACTAGCTCCAACAGGGCAGTAGAATATCTCGCAAATACAATTTCAAATACATTTCAAATGTATACATACATACATGTATACATAAATACATGCAAATACATTTCAAAGTAAATATATTAGAGTGAGCATGTGTACGAATCTATAATATACAGTGCCTTGCGAAAGTATTCGGCCCCCTTGAACTTTGCGACCTTTTGCCACATTTCAGGCTTCAAACATAAAGACAAAACTGTATTTTTTTGTGAAAAATCAACAAGTGGGACACAATCATGAAGTGGAACGACATTTATTGGATATTTCAAAAAAATTTAACAAATCAAAAACTGAATAATTGGGCGTGCAAAATTATTGTAGCGCCACCTTTTGCTGCGAAGGAAGTTAGAGCTATTTTCACACGGCAATGCAAACCAGTGTTAGCGCAATGACTGGAAGTCTACAGGAACAGTTAGCATGCTAGCTGTTCTTGTTCATCCGACACTAGAGAAGTGGATAAAGGGCTTCATTGCCAAAATCTCGAACTATTACTTTAATATGGAGGTCATTACAGTCATTGGTTTTTCTGTATAGATAATTCTTGTGATCATTTTCAGGATGGAAAAACGGTTTCAGTGTCAATTTAAGTAACCAAAACCAGATAGAACGCATGCAGAAAAGATGCTGAACTATAAATATTTTTGAATAACCTCTTTAATTACTAACAATCAAATAAAAGATAGAAAGTCAGGAAGAGTACTAAATACAAAAAACCAGACATTCATGGTACATGCCCATTGAGTTTGTTATAACGTTTGACCAGAGGAACACAGCATTAGGCCACGTGTCATCTTCAATGCCCTTGCTGACGGAAGGAGGTTTTCACTCAAAATCTCACGATACATGGCCCCATTCATTCTTTCCTTTACACGGATCAGTCGTCCTGGTCCCTTTGCAGAAAACAGCCCCAAAGCATGATGTTTCCACCCATATCCTTCACAGTAGGTATGGTGTTCTTTGGATGCAACTCAGCATTCTTTGTCCTCCAAACACAACGAGTTGAGTTTTTACCAAAAAGTTATATTTTGGTTTCATCTGACCATATGACATTCTCCCAATCTTCTTCTGGATCATCCAAATGCTCTCTAGCAAACTTCAGACGGGCCTGGACATGTACTGGCTTAAGCAGGGGGACACGTCTGGCACTGCAGGATTTGAGTCCCTGGCGGCATAGTGTGTTACTGATGGTAGGCTTTGTTACTTTGGTCCCAGCTCTCTGCAGGTCATTCACTAGGTCCCCCATGTGGTTCTGGGATTTTTGCTCACTGTTCTTGTGATCGTTTTGACCCCACGGGGTGAGATCTTGCGTGGAGCCCCAGGTCGAGGGAAATTATCAGTGGTCTTGTATGTCTTCCATTTCCTAATAATTGCTCCCACAGTTGATTTATTCAAACCAAGCTGCTTACTTATTGCAGATTCTGCCTTCCCAGCCTGGTGCAGGTCTACAATTTTGTTTCTGGTGTCCTTTGACAGCTCTTTGGTCTTGGCCATAGTTGGGTGTGGAGTGTGACTGTTTGAGGTTGTGGACAGGTGTCTTTTATACTGATAACAAGTTCAAACAGGTGCCATTAATACAGGTAACAAGTGGAGGACAGAGGAGCCTCTTAAAGAAGTTACAGGTCTGTGAGAGCCAGAAATCTTGCTTGTTTGTAGGTGACCAAATAATTATTTTCCACCATAATTTGCAAATAAATTCATAAAAAATCCTACAATGTGATTTTCTGGAGAAAAAAAATCTAATTTTGTCTGTCATAGTTGAAGTGTTCCTACGATGAAAATTACGAGCCTCTCTCATCTTTTTAATTGGGAGAACTTGCACAATTGGTGGCTGACCAAATATTTTTTTGCCCCACTGTAAATAAAGGTTAAATAAATAAAAAATAATTATAAGCGCATTAACCCTGTTGGCCGAAAGGCCCATTCTTACATATTTATTAACCTCATTTGATTGGCTGATATTGAGTACTGTATGTCACAATGGAACGCAGAATATCACTGCTCAGAGGCTGTGAACCTTGTAGCAAGCTTTATTCTCGTCTCATTCATGTCTCAGCTGTCGGCTCGCTCTAAAGACAATGACTTGTTTGGGTTAGAGGAAGCCGACAACATCAGACTGAACAAGCTCCACATCCTTAATTTCCTTCACATTTATGTCAGCTAATGAAAGCCTTGTTTTACCACCATCAGGAGCTCTCACTCAATCAGAAACGTTTGATACGAAGTGACTTACAGAATGGCTAAATTGGACTTGTGTGATGAGCTCTTATATAAGCCTGATACGAGGGCGAGTGAGTTCAGGGCGAGGCACACTTTGATGTCATGGCATTTTAGGCACATCCTTGTTGACCCGCCGAGCGAGCGGACACGCCAGATCATGAGAGTGCTGACTCAGTTACAGTAGCCTCCTTCCTCTCTGTCTCCCACACCAGCCCAATAAAGAGAACGAAACACAAACAGTTAACCCCGCCAAGCCACTGTTTGGATAGGTCGTTTTGTTTGGAGAGGGGTTCAAAGTTCATGGGGAGTGTGTCTGAAATGGCACCCTAATCTCTATATGGAGTCCACTATAATACATGGTGTGTGTGTGTGTGTGTGTGTGTGTGTGTGTGTGTGTGTGTGTGTGTGTGTGTGTGTGTGTGTGTGTGTGTGTGTGTGTGTGTGTGTGTGTGTGTGTGTGTGTGTGTGTGTGTGTGTGTGTGTGTGAGAGATGTTTGTCCAATTGTGTGTGTTCTGTTTGGGAGGTCTACTGGACTCTAAAATGGTGTCATTTTCAAGCGCTTTATTACGTCAACGGGTCAGCTATTTTGGTGTATGATTCTTAAACTTCAGGATTTACCCCAGAGTCAGATGAACTCATGGATAACTTTTTGATGTCTCTGGGTGCAGTTTGAAGGAAGTTGCTAACTAGCGCTAGCGGAATTGCTAACTTGAGTTACCCATAGACTTCCATTATTGTGCTATCTGCTATCATACGAGCAGATAGCACAATAATGAAAGTCTATGGGTATCTGCTCGTATGATAGCAGATAGCACAGTCACTGGAAGTCTATGGGTATCTGCTCGTATGATAGCAGATAGCACAGTCACTGGAAGTCTATGGGTATCTGCTCGTATGATAGCAGATAGCACAGTCACTGGAAGTCTATGGGTATCTGCTCGTATGATAGCAGATAGCACAGTCACTGGAAGTCTATGGGTATCTGCTCGTATGATCAGATAGCACAGTCACTGGAAGTCTATGGGTATCTGCTCGTATGATAGCAGATAGCACAGTCACTGGAAGTCTATGGGTATCTGCTCGTATGATAGCAGATAGCACAGTCACTGGAAGTCTATGGGTATCTGCTCGTATGATAGCAGATAGCACAGTCACTGGAAGTCTATGGGTATCTGCTCGTATGATAGCAGATAGCACAGTCACTGGAAGTCTATGGGTATCTGCTCGTATGATAGCAGATACCCATAGACTTCCATTATTGCGCTAACGCTAATATAACTTTAAAGGTAGTTTTGAGAACCAATGCTATTTAGCTGGACAAGGAGAAATACAAATGGTATCCACAAATCCATCTGACTCTGGGGAGGTAGATAAAAGGCCTCATTACCCAAAACCCGAAGTATCCCTTTAATGACAGCAACTGTGTTTCAGAAGTGTAGTGTAGTGAATGCCGTCATTGTGAATAAGAATTTGTTCTTGACCTGCCTAGTTAAATAAAGGTTCAATGAAAACAGCTGGGATCATGAAGCGGGAGAAATGATTATTGTGGAGTGGGAGTAGCTATGGTCTGTGTGCACAAGTGTGTGTGTGTGTGTGTGTGTGTGTGTGTGTGTGTGTGTGTGTGTGTGTGTGTGTGTGTGTGTGTGTGTGTGTGTGTGTGTGTGTGTGTGTGTGTGTGTGTGTGTGTGTGTGTGTGTGTGTGTGTGTGTGTGTGTGTGTGTGTGTGTGTACTTATGTGTGTGTTTTCTCGTGCTCACAGCCAAAGGATGTGTGATATGCAATATAGCATTTGGAGAGAAAAAATCCTATGCTATTGAATCCAGGGCAGGGGGCACAGCTGTGTGTGTATATTGGAGGTAGGGGAAACTCTCCTCTAGCTCCATCCTGGAATGCACCCGACTTATACCACCGGTTGTGAGTCCAAGGTCAGACCATAGTACAATAGGTCAGTCTTTCACCTCAGTTGATTTCCAGGTGGGGATCAAAGGCCTTACAAAGCACCACCCAGGCAACAGAATTGTAGCCTTTTGAAGCCTACACGTTTTAGGTGGGGGCCTTCCTTGCCTATATGGTAGGGGATATAGGTCCCTAAAAGTCTAGTGTTTTCACCAGTCTCCATGTTTAGCCTTTTGAAGCCAACACGTTTTAGGCGGGGGCATTCCTTGCCTATATGGTAGGGGATATCGGTCCCTAAAAGTCGAGTGCTTTCACCAGTCTCCATGTCTAGCCTTTTGATCACAGCCAAAACACATTCCATCACCTAAAAGGGTCAAGCCAGTCCAGTAGATGAATTCATCATTGGACCCTGGTACTGCTCAAATGACCCAGTCCAGAAACCTGTAAAGGTGCTGATGTATGTATACACACACAACGAGAAGGAGTGTGTAATGAGTGTGTCATGCCCTCACACACATACTAATGCAGACGTTCACACACGCACACACGCACACGCACACACACACACACACGCACACACACACACACACACACACACACACACACACACACACACACACACACACACACACACACACACACACACACACACACAGTGACTAATGCAGACATGAACACACGCACAAACACTCACACATACTGATGCAGACATACACAGAGACACACATACGCTCAGACACACACATATACACACACATTGTCACAGTGTGAGTGCTATGATAGATGGAGGGAGAATAAACACGAGGTTCATGCCAAAGCTTGGCTAGGGTCATATAGGTCTGTATATCCCCAAAACCACACACACTCACAAATACACACACTACCCCGATTCACTCAGCACTCAATCCCCCAATCCTTATTCATAACTACCCTCACCTCTGAACTTAAGGCTCCTCCCTCCATCTTGTTTCTCCGTCTCTCATACCACCTATGCTCTGCCCATCCACCCCCCAAAAAAACACACAACCACGCTGCCCCAATCAACTCCTGTCAGCTGGATACTGTTAAAACGTGCTGAAAATAAATGCCCCGGTGAGACTTTCGGACTCTCTGAAAACATAAGAATTGCTCGGATGAGTGGGGGAGGGAGAGATGGCAGGAAGAAGGGAGGGTGACAAGAAAAAATAGGGGAGAAAAGAAGAGTACAATTTCAACACCTCAGGCTCCAACCCTGTTCACCTAGCCTATGTCGTTCCTCTGGAATGCTATTACCTGTGAGTTATTGTGTGTGTGTCTCTGTGTCCGCCATGCTCGGCTGCCAATCTCCCTCTCCCTCCCTCTTCCTCCTCTCTTACACACTTCTCTCTCTTTCCTTCTGTACTCATTCTCTCTCTCGTAGAATGAATGTCCTTCTCCGTAATGCAGCGGTTCAGCGGTAGCTCTCTGTGATCTACAGTAATTGGATCAGTTTGGCTTTTTAGACCACAATGAATAACGCAGATCCTGTATCACTGTTTTTGCTTCTCCCAATAAGTCATCTTGTGCTAGTGAGCTTCAGGTGATGGAGAAGCAACTTTTCGAACGACATGGTCTCGGTCAGGGTGTTACTATAGGGAGTTATGGCCCTTTGTAGTATGGCGCTTGCAACTCCAGGATACTGGGTTTGATTCCCGGGACCACCTCTAAATAAAATGCCTACAAGTCGCTTTGGATGAAAGGGTCTGCTAAAAATGGAAAAGTGACTAATTCATAGTTACTATAGTACCCCTCTGGCTCCGAGAACAGCTTTGTCATAGTGTTGTTGTGTTCTGCACCAGTCAGCATAGAGCGTTACTATACCATCGTACTCCTCTGGCTCAGAGAACAGCTTTGTCATAGTGTTGTTGTGTTCTGCACCAGTCAGCATAGAGCGTTACTATACCATCGTACTCCTCTGGCTCAGAGAACAGCTTTGTCATAGTGTTGTTGTGTTCTGCACCAGTCAGCATAGAGCGTTACTATACCATCGTACTCCTCTGGCTCAGTGAACAGCTTTGTCATAGTGTTGTTGTGTTCTGCACCAGTCAGCATAGAGCGTTACTATACCATCGTACTCCTCTGGCTCAGAGAACAGCTTTGTCATAGTGTTGTTGTGTTCTGCACCAGTCAGCATAGTGCGTTACTATACCATCATACTCCTCTGGCTCAGAGAACAGCTTTGTCATTTACATTTACATTTAAGTCATTTAGCAGACGCTCTTATCCAGAGCGACTTACAAATTGGTGCATTCACCTTATGACATCCAGTGGAACAGCCACTTTACAATAGTGCATCTAAATCTTTTAAGGGGGGTAGAAGAATTACTTTATCCTATCCTAGGTATTCCTTAAAGAGGTGGGGTTTCAGGTGTCTCCGGGAGGTGGTGATTGACTCCGCTGTCCTGGCGTCGTGAGGGAGTTTGTTCCACCATTGGGGGGCCAGAGCAGCGAACAGTTTTGACTGGGCTGAGCGGGAACTGTACTTCCTCAGTGGTAGAGAGGCGAGCAGGCCAGAGGTGGATGAACGCAGTGCCCTTGTTTGGGTGTAGGGCCTGATCAGAGCCTGGAGGTACTGAGGTGCCGTTCTCCTCACAGCTCCGTAGGCAAGCACCATGGTCTTGTAGCGGATGCGAGCTTCAACTGGAAGCCAGTGGAGAGAGCGGAGGAGCGGGGTGACGTGAGAGAACTTGGGAAGGTTGAACACCAGACGGGCTGCGGCGTTCTGGATGAGTTGTAGGGGTTTAATGGCACAGGCAGGGAGCCCAGCCAACAGTGAGTTGCAGTAATCCAGACGGGAGATGACAAGTGCCTGGATTAGGACCTGCGCCGCTTCCTGTGTGAGGCAGGGTCGTACTCTGCGGATGTTGTAGAGCATGAACCTACAGGAACGGGCCACCGCCTTGATGTTAGTTGAGAACGACAGGGTGTTGTCCAGGATCACGCCAAGGTTCTTAGCGCTCTGGGAGGAGGACACAATGGAGTTGTCAACCGTGATGGCGAGATCATGGAACGGGCAGTCCTTCCCCGGGAGGAAGAGCAGCTCCGTCTTGCCGAGGTTCAGCTTGAGGTGGTGATCCGTCATCCACACTGATATGTCTGCCAGACATGCAGAGATGCGATTCGCCACCTGATAGTGTTGTTGTGTTCTGCACCAGTCAGCATAGTGCGTTACTATACCATCGTACTCCTCTGGCTCAGAGAACAGCTTTGTCATAGTGTTGTTGTGTTCTGCACCAGTCAGCATAGTGCGTTACTATACCATCGTACTCCTCTGGCTCAGAGAACAGCTTTGTCATAGTGTTGTTGTGTTCTGCACCAGTCAGCATAGTGCGTTACTATACCATCGTACTCCTCTGGCTCAGAGAACAGCTTTGTCATAGTGTTGTTGTGTTCTGCACCAGTCAGCATAGTGCGTTACTATACCATCGTACTCCTCTGGCTCAGAGAACAGCTTTGTCATAGTGTTGTTGTGTTCTGCACCAGTCAGCATAGTGCGTTACTATACCATCGTACTCCTCTGGCTCAGAGAACAGCTTTGTCATAGTGTTGTTGTGTTCTGCACCAGTCAGCATAGTGCGTTACTATACCATCGTACTCCTCTGGCTCAGAGAACAGCTTTGTCATAGTGTTGTTGTGTTCTGCACCAGTCAGCATAGTGCGTTACTACACCATCGTACTCCTCTGGCTCAGAGAACAGCTTTGTCATAGTGTTGTTGTGTTCTGCACCAGTCAGCATAGTACGTTACTACACCATCGTACTCCTCTGGCTCAGAGAACAGCTTTGTCATAGTGTTGTTGTGTTCTGCACCAGTCAGCATTATGCACACACCCACTGCTGTGCTCCTGAGCCCAGGAAAATCAAACCATAGCTGTGCCAGTATCAACACAGTCTAGTGTTATACACACTCTAGGGTCGCCTCCAGTAACCATTCTGATCCCTCTCTCTCCCCCTCTCTATTTTCCTTTCTCTCTCTCAAATCAAATCAAACGTTATTTGTCACATGCGCCGAATACAACAAGTGTAGACCTTACCGTGAAGTACTTACTTACAAGCCCCTAACCAACAGTGCAGTTCAAGATGATTTATATTTACCTAATAAACTAAAGTAAAAAATAATAAAAAGTAACACAATAACATAACAATAACGAGACTATATACAGAGGGTACCGGTACAGAGTCAGTGTGCAGGGGTACAGGTTAGTTGAGGTAATGTGTACATGTAGTTAGGGGTGATGTGACTATGCATAGATAATAAACAGCGGGTCAATGTAAATAGTCCAGTGGCCATTTGATTAATTGTTCAGCAGTCTTATGACTTGGGGGTAGAAACTGTTAAGGAGCCTTTTGGTCCTCGATTTGACGCTCCAGTACCGCTTGCCTTGCGGTAGCAGAGAACTTGGGTGACAGGAGTCCTGACAATTTTATGGGCTTTCTTCTGACACCGCCTAGTATATAGGTCCTGGATGGCAGGAAGCTTGGCCACAGTGATGTACTGGGCCGTACGCACTACCCTCTTTAGCGCCTTATGGTCAGATGCTGTGCAGTTGCCATACCAAGCGGTGATGCAACCGGTCAGGATGCTCTCGATGGTGCAGCTGTATATCTTTTTGAGGATCTGGGGACCCATGCCAAATCTTTTCAGTCTCCTGAGGGGGAAAAGATTTTGTCGTACCCGACTGTCTTGGTGTGTTTGGACCATGATAGTTTGTTGGTGATGTGTACACCAAGGAACATGAAACTCTCGACTCGATCCACTACTGCCCCGTTGATGTGAATGGGGGCCTGTTCGGCCCACCTTTCCCTGTAGTCCACGATCAGCTCCTTTTGTCTTGCTCACATTGAGGGATAGGTTGTTGTCCTGGCACCACACTGCCAGTACTCTGACCTCCTCTTTATAGGCTGTCTCATCATTGTCAGTGATCAGTCCTACCACTGTTGTCGTCAGCAAATTTAATGATGGTGTTGGAGTCGTGTTTGGCCACACAGTCGTGGGTGAACAGAGAATAGAGGGGGGAACTAAGTACACACCCTTGAGGGGCCCCAGTGTTAAGGATCAGCGTGGCAGATGTGTTGTTACCTTCCCTTACCACCTGGGGGCGGCCCATCAGGAAGTCTAGGATCCAGTTGCAGAGGGAGGTGTTTTGACCCAGGGTCTTTAGCTTAGTGATGAGCTTCGTGGGCACTATGGTGTTGAACGCTGAGCTCTCTGTCTCTCTTTCGCATTCTCCTGTCTAATATTCCCACTCCCTGTGGTGTTCTAGAATGGGCTCCCGCTGCACCGATAGAGCAGGGAATTAGAAGGTAGGATCGATGTTTTGGGAAGTTGGAGTTTTTTGCGACTGTGTCATTTCAGAACTGGCAGCGTCGTTGGAGAGATTTATGCTCTGTGTTTCTCACTGTGTCACACACCACATACAGACACGCATACAGACTCACACAAACACTTAAACACCCAGATTCACATTGGAATAAAACACAAAAACACTCTTTCTCTCTCGTGCTGGATCTATATTGCTTGGCAATATGTTAAGTGTTGTTGGCTGCATCCAACAGTCCAAGTCAAGTAGTTTTACTGTTGACCATTATTTCCCATACAACCGACAGTTGTTTAAAATGTGGTCCTTGCTGATTCCTAGTAGTCAGCACTGTCAGCACACTAAGAATTCACAGTCATCATGTGTGTTGTTGTTGTATGAATTCTAATGCATTATCTTTTTGTGTGAACAGGAATATAAGAATATGAGTGGGTTTGTGAAATTGGGAGTGTTGAAAGTGTGTGCGTGCGTAGGTACATACGTAAGAACGTGTGTGTGTGTGTGTGTGTGTGTGTGTGTGTGTGTGTGTGTGTGTGTGTGTGTGTGTGTGTGTGTGTGTGTGTGTGTGTGTGTGTGTGTGTGTGTGTGTGTGTGTGTGTGTGTGTGTGTGTGTGTGTGTGTGTGTGTGTGTGTGTGTGTGTGTGTGTGTGTGTACATGCACGTCTGTGTGTGTTCACTAAGTGACAGCCGGGCCATCATCACCCAGCGTCTCCCAGCTGTGACCTGAGGCCACATGTGCTGCCAATTGGGACCAATCAGAGCCCTGTAATGAGGGTGGGGGAGGGGCCGACTCATGATTAGTGTGTCAGACTGATGAGAGAGGACAGGGGAGGGAGGGGGAGGCCAGGAATCATATTTCTCTCCCTCTCACTATTTCCCCCATTCTGCTGATTTGCGTATGATGGTAGCAATGGTCATCAAAATTGTTCAGGTTTTAAAAACAATTCTAATAAATGTATAGTTGGACAATGGATGAAGGAAGATACTGCACATTTTCATAAAAAATGTATCCATCAGATATTGACTGAATTATAGAACATTTTACTGGCACGGACAAATAATGGAGTTCAGGGATTTTGGTGGGAATTCAGGTCTTAAATGTATGTCAAATTTCACTTCTTTTTTTGTTGTTAAACTAAAGAAAATATGATGTGCCTTTTTTTGCATAAATACACTGGGTGTATGCGCATATGAATAAATGAACATAAAGGGGTTGCCCAGGCAGCAACCACCACAAACCTGCCCTGTCCCACGCCTACCTACACTCACCTGCCTCGTTAATTACTCCTGTTGTCATGTTCTCTTTTCAAAATGGTGTGTCAATAGCAGAATACCCTCAGATAAAATAAATCAACACGCTTGGCTCTAGATTACACCTATCTATACATACTTTATATTGTTAGCGAGATCAGACACAATATCACTATAATCCGAGTGTTCATTTTCAGAAGTAGCTTTCATTTCAGTGCATCTCATTTTGTAAACAAAAACATTTACACCCTTCAAAATAAAGTTGTCGAGACGATGCGCTAAATCACAGACGAAGCTTTAGCTTTCTTATAGATGCTACGGAAAGACAATGTGTTCCATTGAGCCCATTTCAGCCCTTCCCGGGGTGTGTTTGACAGGTCATTCCAAACATTTCTGTGAAAAAAAGTCGACAGGCAGAAGCAAGAGTATGAAAGAGTCGCAGGAGTAAAATTAAAGCAATCAATCCAGCCAGATTTAAATGACATCCATCATTTAAATGAGATGTTGCACCTCTCAAACACAGGAAATACTCTAGATGGCTGAAAAAGACAGATCCTCCAGTGGGTGGGGAAAGCGCGTTGCTAATGGTAGGGTTGGTCTTGCCCCCACCCCAACACTCCATATGGTCGATGGGGGAGGGTTGGGGCTGGAGTAAGATTCAGCTGAGCTCTTTTTAGTTTTCTGCAGTCTATGGAGTTTTGCGACCTGAGTGTTCAACTTTGCTGTTGCACATTTCACCTACGAAATAGGTCATCATTATATCATTGCAAGATTGTCTTTCATCTCAAATTTGTGGCTTGCCCTATATACACCTCCATGGTTTCTGCACAGCCTTTGAAACAGTTCAAGTTGAAATGAATGGACTGAATGGGAGCCTGAACGTTTGACAGGAAAACACCACGCTGTAAAGGCCTTCAGAAAAGGACAACTGAGGTGATGGTTGAAGCTTTGTTTGTGGTGAACAATACTCTACAATGTACAGAGTTCTGTTGTAAGGATCTTCAAAAGGGTGAAACTGAGATCACTGTTGAACATTTTGTTGTATGTGGTGAACTTGCGCTATAGCATAAAAGATAGTTAATTAATAGTTCTAGTTTATAGTGTATACTGTATACTGTATGTTTGAGGTTATATATGAGTACGGTATGTTTGAGGTTATATGAGTACGGTATGTTTGAGGTTATATGAGAGTGTACTATATATTTGAGGTTATATATGAGTACGGTATGTTTGAGGTTATATATGAGTGTGTACTATATATTTGAGGTTATATATGAGTACAGTATGTTTCAGGTTATATATGAGTGTGTATAGTACTGTATGTTTGAGGTTATATGAGTGTACTGTATATTTGAGATTATATAAGAGTACTGTATATTTGAGGTTATATAAGAGTGGGTACTGCATGATTGAGGTTATATATGAGTACTGTATGTTTGAGATTATATATGAGTACTGTATATTTGAGGTAATATGAGTGTATAGTACTGTATATTTGATGTTATATAAGAGTGGGTACTGCATGATTGAGGTTATATGAGTACTGTATGTTTGAGATTATATATGAGTACTGTATATTTGAGGTAATATGAGTGTGTATAGTACTGTATATTTGAGGTTATATAAGAGTGGGTACTGCATGTTTGAGGTTATATATGAGTACTGTATATTTGAGGTTATATAAAAGTGGGTACTGCATGATTGAGGTTATATGAGTACTGTATGTTTGAGATTATATATGAGTACTGTATATTTGAGGTAATATGAGTGTGTATAGTACTGTATATTTGAGGTTATATAAGAGTGGGTACTGCATGTTTGAGGTTATATATGAGTACTGTATATTTGAGGTTATATAAAAGTGGGTACTGCATGTTTGAGGTTATATATGAGTACTGTATATTTGAGGTTATATAAAAGTGGGTACTGCATGTTTGAGGTTATACATGAGTACTGTATGTTTGAGGTTATATAAGAGTGGGTACTGCATGTTTGAGGTTATATATGAGTACTGTATATTTGAGGTTATATAAAAGTGGGTACTGCATGTTTGAGGTTATATATGAGTACTGTATATTTGAGGTTATATAAAAGTGGGTACTGCATGTTTGAGGTTATACATGAGTACTGTATGTTTGAGGTTATATATGAGTGTGTACTGCATGCTTGAGGTTATATTTGAATACTGTATATTTGAGGTTATATATGAGTACTGTATGTTTGAGGTTATATGAGTGTGTACAGTACTGTATATTTGAGGTTATATAAGAGTGGGTACTGCATGCTTATATATGGTTATATATGAGTACCAAATATACAATGGAGTTGCTTACCAAGACGACATTGAATGTTCATCAGTTGCCTAGTTAAAGTTTGGACTTAAATCGGCTTCAAAAATCGATGGCAAGACTTGAAAATGGCTGATCAACAACCAGAGCTTGAAAAGAATCATGTGCAAATATTGTACAATCCAGCTCTTAGAGATTTACTCAGAAAGATGTACAGCTGTAATCACTGCCAAAGGTGATTCTAACATGACTCAGGGGTGTGAATACTTATGTAAAAAGATCATATTTCTGTATTTCCTTTTCAATGAATTTGCAGAGAAAGTAAGGCCTCTATGGGTTATGTGAGATCTGGGCCAGGTCTTTTATTGTATCTTTCTTGGCGGGCTGCCCAATAATGTCTGTTTATACACCAAAGGCTTTCAAACCACCAAAGGCTTTTTTTTTTTTCCCCGTATCACATTTTGAATTTGTCTTTTGTTGTATGAGTTTTCATTACTAGTGCCTGTGCTACTGCTGAGTTTAGTTGTTTTTTGTGCGGGCCAGTGGAAATTGGAGGGCGGGCAGACAGACACGCGGACGTTTTTTTAGGCAATAAATCATCTGTGATAGGGACAGACACGGTGACCAGAGATTGCGGTCAGGTCGGACTCGTAAAACCACATGTGAGGGGAAGGAATGTATGACCCCGTTGCATTGTGGGTCCTGTGTGTATGTCTGGGTCGAGAGTGAGGTTTTCCCTGACTCACAGGATGTCGTGAAGCGGTATGGAGGGGGAGGTTAGAGGAAAGAGGAGCGTAACTTTCGGGAATTGGTGGGTGAATCACTGGTTTGTCCTTCTACCCCCCCCCCCTCGCTCTGTGTCTCGCTCATCTTTCTGTTTCTCTGTACATGGGCAGAGCATGACATACACTGAGTATACAAAACATTAAGAACTGCTCTTTCCATGACAGACCAGGTGAATCCAGGTGAAATCTATGATCCCTTATTGATGTCACCTGTTAAATTCACTACAATCTGTGTAGATGAAGGGGAGGAGACGGGTTAAATAAGGATTTTTAAGCCTTGAGACAATTGAGACATGGATTGTGTATGTGTGCCATTCAGAGGGTGAATGGGCAAGACACCAGGTGTACCGGTTTGAGTGTGTTAACTGCAATGCTGCTGGGTTTCCTGTGTGAATCAAGAATGTTCCACCTCCCAAAGGACAACCAGCCAACTTGACACAACTGTGGATAGCATTGGAGTCAACATGGGCCAGCCTCCCTGTGGAACACTTTCAACACCTTGTTGAGTCCATGTTCCAACGAATCAAGGATTTTCTGAGGGCAAAAGGGGGTACAACTAAATATTAGGAAGGTGTTCCTAAATGTTTTGTACACAGTGTATGTTGGGCTGAGGTATTCAGTTTTAGATTAAAACTTTCCTCTCTCTCAATATCCATTTCACTATCAGGGAGTAGAGAATCATATATTTTTCTAATCAATTTGGGTTGAAATTCAAACTTTCCCTCCTCTCTCCAGTCCCAAAGAAGTTGCTGCTTCAGGAGCCCAACCCCAGAGTGGCAGTGTACCCCCCATCACCCAGTGCCCATGACCCAAACGTGGTTGGAGACAGCGCCCTCCCTGATGGGACCTCGGGCATAACCTTGGAGTCTGTGCTCTCAGGTGAGCTGCTACATACCCATATGCAGAGACACTGTCACACATACACAAATGCATGTGCACACGCACGCACACATACTGCATGTGCACAGCCATGCACACTGACACATATGCAAACACACACACACACACACACAACCCTCCAGGGGACCACTTTACACTAAACAGGCCCCATACATATGTGTTTCTTTCCTTTTAAAGGACATGGTAATCATATTTCATCATTTGGACATTAACATTTTGATTGGGCAGAAGGAAACTACAGAGGGAGCTAGATGTTAGCAGGTCTTAGACAGGGCAGTCAGGATGGGGCTCATGGGGGGGGTTCAAATATATACCCCAGCATGTGCAGTCATTTTTAGTTTGTTCCGTCATTTGTAGAGCAAGTCAGAGAGAGAACATTGTTTTCACCAGCAGAATGTTGGGCTCCTGTCCTCTTATGTATTATCATCAATTACTGATGTCATTTCATCAAGTTCCCAGGACTCAGAGCGAGCGAGGGAGAGGGAGGGAAATTGAGAGAGGGGGGGGGTTGAGAGAGAAAGGGGGGGATTGGGAGAGAGAGACCGAGAGAGAAGGAGGGAGGAAATTGAGAGAGAGAGATATCAACCTGCACATGGCCTCTACTGTATACTTATTGTTATTGTTGAATGTATGGTTATTTTGATCCTTGGTTATTGTTGTTACTGTTGTCCCGTTGACAATTTAGATTCTTATTATTTTCATATTGTAAATACCCAAAGTAAGCTTTGGCAATATGTACATTGTTACATCATGCCAATAAAGGATATAGAATTTAATTGAATTTAGAGAGAGTGAGAGAGACAGAGAGGGAGAAAGTGATTATATCACCTATTGGAAAGACACCACAGAAAATCAAAGTAAACTTCAATGCTATTTGGCTCTAAACAGACAGTACGGGGGGCAGACTATCTGACCACTGTGACTGATAGAAAACTGAGATGTGCAGTTTTGGCAGCCAAAATATGTGTCCTCTTGCCACAACCTGAGGAACAGCCAGTGAAAAGTGCAAAGTAATGTCGATAATATTTCCCATCTGGTTTTGTTTTGTCTTTCATACCATGTCATGTGTCTTCTCAGTCATGTTGATACTAGTCTACTTCCATTGATTTAATTCTTGTTCTCATGAATATTGTTGTTGTCAATGGTAATACCATGTCCACTACCACTATTATTATTGCTGTTGGTCCCACCATGTATTTATATATAAATATATATTTTTACTTTTCGATATGTATACTTTGACAATGTAGAGTTAAGAAAATATTTAGTAAATCAACTAAAGTACATTTAATAAAAAGTAGCACAATAAAATAACAATAATGAGGCTATATAAAGGGTGTACCGGTACCAAGCCAATGTGCAGGGGTACAGATTAGTCAATGTAATTTGTACATGTAGTGAGTGGTAAAGTGACTATGCATAGATAATAAACAGAGAGTAGCAGGAGTGTAAAAACTAAAATGTGTGTGGGGGGGGTCAACGTAAATAGTCTGGGTGGCCATTGATTAATTGTTGTCTTATGGCTTGGGGGTAGAAGCTGTTAAGGAGCCTGTTGGACCTAGACTTGGCGCCCCGGTACCAGAGAGAGGTACCAGAGAGAACAGTCCATGACTTGGGTGTAGAAGCTGTTAAGGAGCCTGTTGGACCTAGACTTGGCGCCCCGGTACCAGAGAGAACAGTCCATGACTTAGGTGACTGGTGTAGCAATAGGGATGTTACTCATGTTGATGTGATGCAGGAAACAGAAACCAATTGTTACTTACCGTCTTCATGTAGTGGATGTGTGGGCTGACAACATGCATAATTAAGTTTGCTTAACTATATGTCGTGACTACAACACAAAGCATATTTAACAACTGAAATTTTGACAATTTTTTTGTACCTTCCTCTGACACCGCCAAGTATATAGATCCTGGATGGCAGGAATCTTGGCCCCAGTGATGTACCGGGCCGTACGCACTACCCTCTGTAGTGCCTTATGGTCAGATGCAGAGCAGTTGCCATACCAGGCTCTCAATTGTTCAGCAGTAGAACTTTTTGAGGATCTGGAGACCCATGCCATATCTTTTCAGTCTCCTGAGGGGGAAAAGATTTTGTCGTGTCCGACTGTATTGGTGTGTTTGTCCATGATAGTTTGTAGGTGATGTGGACACCAAGGAATTTGAAACTCTCGACTTGCTCCACTACAGCCCCGTCAGTGTTAATTGGGGAGTGCTCGGCCGTCCTTTTCCTGTAGTCCATGATCAGCTCCTTTGTCTTGCTCACATTGAGGGAGAGGTTGTTGTCCTGGCACCACAGTGCCAGGTATCTGACCTCCACCCTATAGGCTGTTTCATTGCTGTCGGTGATCAGGCCTACCATCAGGTCTACCACTGTTGTGTCGTCAGCAAACTTAATGATGGTGTTGGAGTTGTGCTTGGCCACGCAGTCTTGGGTGAACAGGGAATACAGGAGGGGACTAAGCACGCAACCCTGAGGAACCCCTGTGTTGAGGATCAACATGGCAGATGTGTTGTTACCTACCCTTACCACCTGGGGGCGACCTGTCAGGAAGTCCAGGATCCAGTTTCAGAGGGAGGTGTTTTGTTCCAGGGTTCTTAGCTTCTACCTCCCAAGAGAGTTTTCAGCTGTTATCGTGACTTCTGTATATATTCCACCTCAGGACCAGAAAAACAACAAGCTGGCACTTATTGAACTGTACAGGCTATAAACAAGCAGAAAACCATACACCAGGAGGCTGGTTTTCTCATTTCCGGTGATTATAATTCCACTTCAATAAGACGCGTGATGCCCAACTTTCATCAACACGTCTCCTTCACCACTAGGGACGATAGTCCTGGACCACTGTTACTCTACCCACAAGCAAGCATACAAGACCCTCCCCCCTCTTCGATTGTGACTCTATACTCCTGCTACAAGCAGAAGCTCAAACAGTAAGTACCCATGACCAATGTTCCTTCTAATTTCAGGTTGGATGAGTCCAAACTTGAACCTCCAAATGTTAGTGCGTGTTTACTGTGAACATTAAGGCTGTAACCGCTTTAATTGACTGTTTTAACAGTGGCCATTTAGGCTACTGTGGCTATTTGATCATAATCTAGGCCTACCAGAGTGTCCTACCATAAAAAACTATAGAGAAAATGCATTCCATAACATTTTAACATGCTGTTCTATCATTCAGCCTACAGTAGCAGACAATGTGTGGTGTTCCATGTAGGCCTACATTCCATGAGACTATCACAGCCAACCCCCAGGCTATGGCTGAGGACGCAAGCAAGAACATGAAGTCGTGCTACGACCATCAAACAAACAAAGGACAATACAGGACCAATGTGGAATCCTATTAGACAGGCTCCGACGCCCGCCACATGTGGCAGGGGTTACAGTCCATTACGGATTACAAAGGAAGACCCAGTTGTCCGACGCCCGCCACATGTGGCAGGGGTTACAGTCCATTACGGATTACAAAGGAAGACCCAGTTGTCCGACGCCCACCACATGTGGCAGGGGTTACAGTCCATTACAGATTACAAAGGAAGACCCAGTTGTCCGACGCCCGCCACATGTGGCAGGGGTTACAGTCCATTACGGATTACAAAGGAAGACCCAGTTGTCCGACGCCCGCCACATGTGGCAGGGGTTACAGTCCATTACGGATTACAAAGGAAGACCCAGTTGTCCGACGCCCGCCACATGTGGCAGGGGTTACAGTCCATTACGGATTACAAAGGAAGACCCAGTTGTCCGACGCCCGCCACATGTGGCAGGGGTTACAGTCCATTACGGATTACAAAGGAAGACCCAGTTGTCCGACGCCCGCCACATGTGGCAGGGGTTACAGTCCATTACGGATTACAAAGGAAGACCCAGTTGTCCGACGCCCGCCACATGTGGCAGGGGTTACAGTCCATTACGGATTACAAAGGAAGACCCAGTTGTCCGACGCCCGCCACATGTGGCAGGGGTTACAGTCCATTACAGATTACAAAGGAAGACCCAGTTGTCCGACGCCCGCCACATGTGGCAGGGGTTACAGTCCATTACGGATTACAAAGGAAGACCCAGTTGTCCGACGCCCGCCACATGTGGCAGGGGTTACAGTCCATTACGGATTACAAAGGAAGACCCAGTTGTCCGACGCCCGCCACATGTGGCAGGGGTTACAGTCCATTACGGATTACAAAGGAAGACCCAGTTGTCCGACGCCCGCCACATGTGGCAGGGGTTACAGTCCATTACGGATTACAAAGGAAGACCCAGTTGTCCGACGCCCGCCACATGTGGCAGGGGTTACAGTCCATTACGGATTACAAAGGAAGACCCAGTTGTCCCGCCACATGTGGCAGACCCAGGCAGGGGTTACAGTCCATTACGGATTACAAAGGAAGACCCAGTTGTCCGCGCCCGCCACATGTGGCAGGGGTTACAGTCCATTACGGATTACAAAGGAAGACCCAGTTGTCCGACGCCCGCCACATGTGGCAGGGGTTACAGTCCATTACGGATTACAAAGGAAGACCCAGTTGTCCGACGCCCGCCACATGTGGCAGGGGTTACAGTCCATTACGGATTACAAAAAGAAAACCAGCCACGTCACAAACACCGACGTCATGCTTCCAGACAAACTAAACAAAAAAAAGTATTTATTTTTTGAATTTCACCCCCTTTTCGTGGTATCCAATTGTTAGTAGTTACTATCTTGTCTCATCGCTACAACTGCCATACGGGCTCGGGAGAGACGAAGGTCGAAAGCCATGCGTCCTCCAAAACACAACCCAACCAAGCCACACTGCTTCTTAACACAGCGCGCATCCAACCCGGAAGCCAGCCGCACAAGGTGCACGGAGGAAACACCGTGCACCTGGCACTCTGGTTGTCGTGCACCACAGGAGTCGCTGGTCGCGGCCGGCTGCGACAGAGCCTGGGTCTCTGGCCAGGGTCTTTGGTGGCACAGCTAGCACTGCAATCCAGTGCCCTAGATCACTGCACCACCCCTGGATGCCCCAAACTAAACACATTTTTTCCCACTTTGAGGATAATACAGGTGCCACCGACGCGTCCCACTACCAAGGACTGCGGCCCCCCCTCTCCTTCTCGGTGTCCAACGTGAGTAAGATCAAATGTATTTATATAGCCCTTCGTAGATCAGCTGATATCTCAAAGTGCTGTACAGAAACCCAGCCTAAAACCCCAAACAGCAAGCAATGCAGGTGTAGAAGCACTGTGGCACTGTGGCTAGGAAGAAACCTAGAGAGGAACCAGGCTATGAGGGGTAGCCAGTCCTCTTCTGGCTGTGCCAGGTGGAGATTATAACAGAACAAGGCTAAGATGTTCAAATGTTCATAGATGACCAGCAGGGTCAAATAATAATAATCACAGTGGTTGTCGAGGGTGCAACAGGTCAGCACATCAGGAGTAAATGTCAGTTGGCTTTTCATAGCTGATCATTCAGAGTATCTGTACCGCTCCTGTTGTCTCTAGAGAGTTGAAAACAGCAGGTCTAGGACAGGTAGTACGTCCGGTGACAGGTCAGGATTCCATAGCCACAGGCAGAACAGTTGAAACTGGAGCAGCAGCACGGCCAGGTGGACTGGGGACAGCAAGGAGTCATCATGCCAGGTAGTCCTGAGGCATGGTCCTCTGAGAGAAAGAGAGAATTAGAGAGAGCATACTTAAATTCACACAGGACACCGGATAAGACAGGAGAAGTACTCCAGATATAACAAACTGACCTTAGCCCCCCGACACATAAACTACTGCAAACTACTGCAGTAAGACATTTAAACTTCTTGGGGATCGGTGTCCCTTCCACCGGACGGTTGAGCTAATGTAGGCTAATGCGATTAGTATGAGGTTGTAAGTAACAAGAACATTTCCCAGGACATAGACATATCTGATGGGCAGAAAGCTTAAATTCTTGTTCATCTAACTGCACTGTCCAATTTATAGTAGCTATTACAGTGAAAGATCACCATGCTATTGTTTGAGGAGAGTGCACAATTTTGAATATGAAAATTATTAATTAATAAATGATCCCATCTGGACAAGAGGAATACCTATGTAAGAATGTTGTTTATTGACTATAGTTCAGCAATCAACACCATAGTACTCTCCAAGGTCATCATTAAGCTGGAGGCCCTGGGTCTGAACCTAGCCCTGTGCGACTGGGTCCTGGACTTCCTAATGGGCCGCCCCCAGGTGGTGAAGGTAGGAAACAACATCTCCACTTCGCTGATCCTCAACTCTGGGTCCCCACAAAGGTGTGTGCTCAGCCCCCTCCTGTACTCCTTGTTCAACCATGACTGCGTGGCCATGCATGCCTCCAACTCAATCATCAAGTTTGCAGATGACACAAAAGTAGTGGGTTTGATTACCAACAACGACCAGACAGCCTACAGCGAGGTGGTGAGGACACTCGGAGTGTGGTGTCAGGAAAACAACCTCTCACTCAACGTCAACAAAACAAAAGAGATGATCTGGACTTAAGGAAACAGCAGAGGTAGCACCCCCCCTATCCACATAGACGGGACAGTAGTGGAGAAGGTGCAAAGTTTTAAGATCCTCAGCGTACACATCACAGACAAACTGAAATAGTCCACCCACACAGACAGTGTGGTGAAAAAGGCGCAACAGCGCTCACAAGCTTTTACAGATACACAATTGAGAGCATCCTGTCGGGCTGTATCACCGCCTGGTAGGGAAACTGCACTGCCCTCAACCGCAAGGCTCTCAAGAAGATGGTGCGGACTGCACAACGCATCAGCGGGGGCAAACTACCTGCCCTCCAACACACCTACAGCACCCGATGTCACACGAAGGCCAAAAAGATCATCAAGGACAACAATCACCCAAACCTATGCCTGTTCACCCTGCTACCATCCAGAAGGTGAGGTCAGTACAGGTGCATCAAAGCTGGGACCGAGAGACTGAAAAACAGCTTCTATCTCAAGGCCATCAGACTGCTAAACAGCCATCACTAACACAGAGAGGCTGCTGCCTACGTACAGACTCAAGTCATTGGCCACTTTAATAAATTGATCACTAGTCACTTTAAATCATGCCACTTTAATAATGTTTACATATCTTCCATTACTCATCTCATATGTATATACTGTATTTTATACCATCTATTGCATCTTGCCTATGCCGCTCGGCCATCGCTCATCCATATATTAATATTCATTCTTATTCATTTCTTTACACTTGTGTGTATAAGGTAGTTGTTGTGGAATTGTTAGATTACTTGTCAGATATTACTGCATTGTCAGAAGTAGAAGCACAAGCATTTCGCCACACACATTAACATCTGCTAATCATGTGTTTGTGACCAATAACATTTGATTTGATTTGATTTGATACTGGGTGACTCACTTTTACATGAGTCATTTTCTATAAAGGTATCCTTACTTTTACTCAAGTATGACAATTGGGTGCTTTTTCTACCATATATGTGATATGCCGTATGATCCTGCTTGCTCTGTACTCCAGGGAAGTGACAATGTGACATGATATCCCTAGTTGATATTGACTTCTAACATAAATGCACACGCACAGCCTGTGCATGCGTGTGCGCAGGGGGTTACGGATCAAAATGTTTGAAATCCACCGAGCTCGTGATTACTTTGGGATGGGGTGCACCACAAACAGCAAATTGTAGGAAGAGAGAATAAATTAATATGTTTGGTGATCAAGAAAATGAACCGTTTACTTTGCCCACCAGAATGGGGCTTCAAACAACAATTACTAGCATAGACCTACTGGTCTTTTGGTATGTCAACATATCTTGAAATTCACAATTTACTTATGAAGCTTGCATTTGGAATTTGTTGATACATTTTTATTTTTGACAAAATAATGAAAGCGTCTGTCTCGAAGCCTCAATAAATAGACAAAGATTTGTAGTTGGACAAGTCACTGCCAGTATAGATTTTTGAGACTTGACTTGCCCTTAGAATGCACGAATTGGACTTGACTCGACACTCAAACCGTTCTACTTGGGACTCAATTTAAGACTTGGACCTTCTGACTTGATACTTCCTTGTGACTCGAATAATAGTGACTTGGTCCCATATCGGATGTGTAGCTATTGTATTTCCCTCACTTACTCTCCCGGGGAGGAGCTTGCCTCCACTCTCTTTTGTAGCTAACTCAGCCTGCAACGGATGGGCGCCAGCCATCAATCTGTAAGTCTTTGCTCACTCTTTGCTTTTGGTCTGCGGTTTTGTTTTACAGTTCCTTCACACCCCTTGACTTTTTCCACATTTTGTGGTGTTACAGTCTGAATTTGAAATGGATTAAATTGAGATTAAATTGAGATGTTCTGTCACTGGACTACATACAATACTCCATAATGTAAAAGTGGAATTGTGTTTTTCGAAATTGTTTACAAACTAATTGAAAGTGAAAATATGAAATGTATTGAGTCAATAAGTGTTCAACCCCTTTGTTATGGCAGGCCTAAAGAAGTTCAAGAGTAAAAATGTGCCTAACAAGTCACAAAATAAGTTGCATGGACTCGCTCACACAATTATCTGTAAGGTTACTCAGTCGAGCAGTGGATTTCAAACACAGATTCAACCACAAAGACCAGGGAGGTTTACCAATGCCTCGCAAAATAGGGCATCTCTTGGTAGATGGGTAAAAAAAAGACATTGAATATCCCTTTGAGCTTGGTGAAGTTATTAATTACACTTTGGATGGTGTGTCAATAAACCCAGTCACTACAAATATACGGGTGTCCTTCCTAGCTCAGTTGAGAGGAAAGAAACCACTCCGTGGAAATTAACCATGAGGCAAATGTTGACTTTAAATCAGTTACAGAGTTTAATGGCTGTGAAGAAAACTGATGGATGGATCAACAACATTGTAGTCACTCCACAATACTAGCCTAATTGACAAAGCAAAACATGTGGAAAGCAATTAACTCTTTTTCATGAAAACAGAGTGTTATGTTTGGGGCAAATCCAATACAACACATTAATGAGTACCACTTTTCATATTTTCAAGCATAGTGGTGGCTGCATCATGTTATGGCTATGTTTGTCATCGTTAAGGACTGGGGAGTTTTTCAGGATGAAAAAAAAACGTAATGTAGCTAAGCACAGGCAAAATCATAGAGGAAAACCTGGTTGTCTGCTTTCCACCAGACACTGGGAAATTAAATCATCTTTCAGCAGGATAATAACCTAAAACACAAGGCCAAATCTACACTGGAGTTGCTTACCAAGAAGACAGTGAATGTTCCTGAGTGGCCGAGTTACAGTTTTGACATAAATCTACTTGAAAATCTATGACAAAACCTCAAAATGGTTGTCTAGAAATGATCAACAACCAATTTGACAGAGCTTGAAGAATTTTGAAAAGAATAATGGGCAAATGTTTCACAATCCAGGTGTGGAAAGCTGTTAAGGACATGCATATCTGGTGCATGTCTACTCATTATGTCAGATATCCGGAAATGTATAGATATTGACCCTTTTCACACAGTGACTGGGTAAATGTCCTGGACCATAGGTAGGCATTTATCCAGATTGTCATACCTTCATAGCGACCTTGTGTCATACCGGGATATTCAGTAATACTGGCACTGAACACAAGGGGCACTATTTTCAAACCCCACTGTAATCCGAAGGTTAGCAGTGCTGACAAGTATATGTAACATCCCGTAGAGAATGCTAACTAAATGCTACGAGCGCATTGCAAACATGTTCTAGTCTCTGACTTAAAGTATTTGCAGGTCAGAAACCCCAGTTCATTAAGTTATACAACTTACAAAAAAATGCTGCTCACAGTAATACTAGACAGCAAGGCTCCTTGATCCAGGATGGGATTCTCTGCTGTTAACAAACAAAGCTTGATTTTGGAATAAGCTCATAGCTAACTAGCTACTAAATTAGCATACCAAATGTACAACTGCAGAGCATTTATCACATTTTAGACAGTTAACTTAATAGTTATAAGATATCAGGACTCTGGGCAGCCGAGCGGAAATGGAGGAAAACTCGCCTCCCTGCGGACCTGGCATCCTTTCGCTCCCTCCTCTCTACATTTTCCTCCTCTGTCTCTGCTGCTAAAGCCACTTTATACCACTCTAAATTCCAAGCATCTGCCTCTAAACCTAGGAAGCTCTTTGCCACCTTCTCCTCCCTCCTGAATCCTCCTCCCCCTCCCCCCCCTCCTCCCTCTCTGCAGATGACTTCGTCAACCGTTTTGAAAAGAAGGTCGACGACATCCGATCCTCGTTTGCTAAGTCAAACGACACCGCTGGTTCTGCTCACACTGCCCTATCCTGTGCTCTGACCTCTTTCTCCCCTCTCTCTCCAGATTAAATCTCGCGTCTTGTGACGGCCGGCCGCCCAACAACCTGCCCGCTTGACCCTATCCCCTCCTCTCTTCTCCAGACCATTTCCGGAGACCTTCTCCCTTACCTCACCTCGCTCATCAACTCATCCCTGACCGCTGGCTACGTCCCTTCCGTCTTCAAGAGAGCGAGAGTTGCACCCCTTCTGAAAAAACCTACACTCGATCCCTCCGATGTCAACAACTACAGACCAGTATCCCTTCTTTCTTTTCTCTCCAAAACTCTTGAACGTGCCGTCCTTGGCCAGCTCTCCCGCTATCTCTCTCAGAATGACCTTCTTGATCCAAATCAGTCAGGTTTCAAGACTAGTCATTCAACTGAGACTGCTCTTCTCTGTATCACGGAGGCGCTCCGCACCGCTAATGCTAACTCTCTCTCCTCTGCTCTCATCCTTCTAGACCTATCGGCTGCCTTCGATACTGTGAACCATCAGATCCTCCTCTCCACCCTCTCCGAGTTGGGCATCTCCGGCGCGGCCCAAACTTGGATTGCGTCCTACCTGACAGGTCGCTCCTACCAGGTGGCGTGGCGAGAATCTGTCTCCTCACCACGCGCTCTCACCACTGGTGTCCCCCAGGGCTCTGTTCTAGGCCCTCTCCTATTCTCGCTATACACCAAGTCACTTGGCTCTGTCATAACCTCACATGGTCTCTCCTATCATTGCTATGCAGACGACACACAATTAATCTTCTCCTTTCCCCCTTCTGATGACCAGGTGGCGAATCGCATCTCTGCATGTCTGGCAGACATATCAGTGTGGATGACGGATCACCACCTCAAGCTGAACCTCGGCAAGACGGAGCTGCTCTTCCTCCCGGAGAAGGACTGCCCGTTCCATGATCTCGCCATCACGGTTGACAACTCCATTGTGTCCTCCTCCCAGAGCGCTAAGAACCTTGGCGTGATCCTGGACAACACCCTGTCGTTCTCAACTAACATCAAGGCGGTGGCCCGTTCCTGTAGGTTCATGCTCTACAACATCCGCAGAGTACGACCCTGCCTCACACAGGAAGCGGCGCAGGTCCTAATCCAGGCACTTGTCATCTCCCGTCTGGATTACTGCAACTCGCTGTTGGCAGGGCTCCCTGCCTGTGCCATTAAACCCCTACAACTCATCCAGAACGCCGCAGCCTGTCTGGTGTTCAACCTTCCCAAGTTCTCTCACGTCACCCCGCTCCTCCGCTCTCTCCACTGGCTTCCAGTTGAAGCTCGCATCCGCTACAAGACCATGGTGCTTGCCTACGGAGCTGTGAGGGGAACGGCACCTCAGTACCTCCAGGCTCTGATCAGGCCCTACACCCAAACAAGGGCACTGCGTTCATCCACCTCTGGCCTGCTCGCCTCCCTACCACTGAGGAAGTACAGTTCCCGCTCAGCCCAGTCAAAACTGATCGCTGCTCTGGCCCCCCAATGGTGGAACAAACTCCCTCACGACGCCAGGACAGCGGAGTCAATCACCACCTTCCGGAGATACCTGAAACCCCACCTCTTTAAGGAATACCTAGGATAGGATAAAGTAATCCTTAATCCTCACTTTAAGATTTAGATGCACTATTGTAAAGTGACTGTTCCACTGGATGTCATAAGGTGAATGCACCAATTTGTAAGTTGCTCTGGATAAGAGCGTCTGCTAAATGACTTAAATGTAAATGTATCTGGCAAACATTTAGTTGTGAATTCCATACTGTATCTCGATCACCTGGCACGTTCTGCACAACAGTGAGCGACTTACAAGGCACCGGTCTCTTAATGTTTTGTGGTTGTAAACCAACACCATGTGACTGGGGACTACCAGTAAGCTTCATAATGAAAAATAACGTGACAGGTGAAATGAAGAACGCAATGTTATTTATCTCTGATTCAAAGGGGTTTGGTTAAATGCGAATCACACATTTCAGTTGAAGACATTCATTTGTACAACTGACTAGGTATCCCCCTTTCCCTTTTCTCACGTTATGTACAAGTTGACTGCAGGTCAACTTAAAAAGTAGCTACAAATATTAAAATGTATTAAAAAAAACTGTGCATGGTTGTGCATGAATTGCACACCTGAGTAATGAGCCAGTCATGGGTAACCATCTGTCGGCTTGTCCCCTTGTGTGTTGGGTTTGATGTGCTTCCCCAAGCAGTCTAGAGCATCCTTGGCAGTGGAAAACGTGTGTGTTGTGTTCTTGAATTGTGAAGATGAGTTTTGCTGGGTGGATGAAGCCGCATCTCAGGTTTAGCTTGCATAGCTGGGATCTCACCTCGTTGCAGGTCTCCCTCTGTTTTAGCAGTTGGGCACCCAGGTCTTGGTAGATGCTGATCCTCTTCTCTGCAAGGCTAACAATTTGCCGCTTGACTCCAAAGCTGTGGATCCGTACAATCCTACAGCAAGACTTGAGGTGTGTGGTTCTCAGTGTTAATCAGCAGCACTGGACCCATCTTCTCCTGCCAAACAGCTCATAGAAAAGATCATGGAAGAAGTTGGAAGCTGCTTCCACTCTAGTTTCAAGTCCTGTGGCCCGCACATTGAATTGACGGGAATGATTTTCGATTGATTTCATCTTTTTAAAAGAGTTTGATCATCCCTTCCAACTTAGCTGGTGCTGTTTCCAGGTCATGGAGTCGCACCTCTGTCCTGTTCGCTGTCTTCTCCAAACGTTCATCTTTAGTTGACTAGATATCCCCTTTAGCAGTGAGCACTGACAATTATTCATTTCTTGGTTTCAATTGTCATCTCCTCTCGTAGTAGCGGCTCTTTTTGTTGGCTGGTGTTGAGACCCGCCACGTTCTCACAGTTGAATTGTGGACGGATCAATTCTTGCTGCTCGAGCCTAATATACCTGCTAGTTATTTCTTGTCACACAATGAATGTTCCACACCTTAATATGTTGTTTAGTAGTTGACACGTTTTAGGAAATAAATGTGTTAATTCATAGTCATTTGCAAAAGAAAGCCACAAAAAGGCCAAGTGTTTCAATGGATGCCAACGGTTCCCTAATTCTCATCGGTTTTATATAATAACTTGAAAAATGTATAAGTGAGGTGTATGTTAGATGTGGTTACGGTTATGCTACCTACCCTTTAAAGACCCATGCCACCAAAAGCCATAGACTATTCTCTCTGCTTCCGCACTCCAAACGGTACCAGAGCAACAAGTCTGACACCAACAGGCTCCCACACAGCTTCTGTCCCCAAGCCATAAGGCTGCTAAATAGCTAACAAAATCGCGACACGGACTATCATTGACCTTATTTGATTCATATTTTTGCACTGACTCTATGCACACTCACAGGACTATACACACTCACTCACACACACTCACACTGATACTCCAATACACACTCACACTTAGCATGCACACACATCCACATGGACTTTACATACATATACGCTGCTACTCCACTGATCATATTCTGATGCCTAGTCACCTCACCCCTATACATATCTACCCCTACCACTCCAGCATCCCTGCACATTGTAGATATGGTATTGGCACTGACCCTGTAATAGCTTAGCTACTTTCTCATGTTCTATTCCTTGTGTGGTTTTGTTTTACTTTACTTTATAGTCCTATGGATATTGACTACTGCATTGTTGGGAAAGAGCTTGAAAGAAAGGCATTTCACTGTACCTGTGCACATGACAATGCAACTTGAAACACACACACACTAGCCTCACTCACGCCACCCTTCTGGAAAAAGCTGTTTCGATCACAAATCTAGGAAGACAACCACACTTTCTCCATTAATCGTAAGTTTACCAAATATTTCCATTTCATCTATCACTTTTCTTTGTTTTGTTTTTGCATGAAGCAAGGGATAACAATAGTACATGCTCCATACAATGAGTGTACAAAACATTAGGAACACTGGGTCTTTCCATGACATTGTCACGATCGTCGTAAGAACATTCGGACCAAAGCGCAACGTGATATGGGTTCCACATATTTATTGAAGTGAAACGCACAAAACAATAAAGAACAAACTAAACGTGATGTAAATGAAGTGCTCACAGGCAACTACACATAAACAAGATCACAACAGGACCAAGCAGCGTGCCCAGGAGGAGAAGATATCCTGGACTTGGGAGGACATCTTGGATGGGAAGGGATCCTGGACTTGGGAGGAAATCCTGGCAGGACAGGATAGCCTTCCTTGGCAGCAGACGCAAGGAGAGAAGGGAGGACAGCGACGACGCCAAGGTTCGCAGCCACAAGGGGTGGTCGGCGGAGCCGAGGAGTGAGTCAGAGATCGTCAGTGAGTTGATGGAGAAATTGGAGGAGAGAGAAATGAGAGAGTTGTTGTGTTGGTGTATGATGCATGACATTCGCCCTAAGGAGTGTCATCAGTTTGGTAAAATCTGTGCCGGCTCCACGCACCAGGTCTCCAGTACACCCCCCCCCCAGCTCTACGCACTCGCCTTGAGGTGCGTGTCATCTGTCCGGTACGTCCTGTGCCAGCTCCCCGCACTCGCCGTGCAATCTGTGCCGGCTATACGCACCAGGTCTCCAGTATGCCTCCACAGCCCAGTACGTCCTGTGCCAGCTCCACGCCCCAGACCTCCAGCGACGGTCGGCAGTCCATAGCCTCCAGCGACGGTCGGCAGTCCATAGCCTCCAGCGACGGTCGGCAGTCCAGAGCCTCCAGCGACGGTCTGCAGTCCAGAGCCTCCAGTGAGGGTCAACGGTCAGGAGGTTCCAGGCAAGGCGTCCAGTCCTGCTCCATGGCAGGAGCCTCCCTCTGCGCCGGTGCCTAGTCCAGGCACAGCGTCCAGGCACGGCGTCCAGTCCCGCTCTAAGGCCGGAGCCTTCCTCTGCACCGAGGTCCAGTCCAGGCACAGTGTTTAGTCCTGCTCCATGGCTGTATCCACGGGATGAGTGGGTTCTTCGTCCCGCACCAGAGCCGCCATCGACGCTAGGTGCCCAACCAGACCCTCCCCTATAGAGTCAGGTTTTGAGTCTGCTCCTTTGGGAGGGGGGGGGGGTACTGTCATGCCCTGACCATAGAGAGCCTTTTTATTCTCTTCTAATGTGGTTAGGTCGGGGTGTGACTAGGGTGGGAAATCTATGTTGTTTATTTCTATGTTGGCCTGGTATGGTTCACAATCAGAGGCAGCTGTTTATCGTTGTGTCTGATTGGGGATCATATTTAGGCAGCCATTTCTCCACTGTGTTTTGTGGGATCTTGTTTATGTGTAGTTGCCTGTGAGCACTTCATTGACATCACGTTTCATTTGTTCTTTATTGTTTTGTGCGTTTCACTTCAGTAAATATGTGGAACCCATATCACGCTGCGCCTTGGTCCGAATGTTCTTACGACGATCGTGACAGAGAGACACACCAGGTGAATCCAGGTGAAAGTTATGATCCCTTATTGATGTCACTTGTTAAATCCACTTCAATCAATGTAGAGGAAGGGGAGGAGACAGGTTAAAGAATGATTTTAAACTTTGAGACAATTGAGATATGGTTTGTGTATGGGTGCCATTCAGTGGGTGACTGGGCAAGACAAAATATTTAAGTCCATTTTAATGGGGTATGGTAGTAGGTGCCAGGCGCATCGGTTTGAGTGTGTCAAGAACTGCAACACTGCTGGATTCTTCACGCTCAACAGTTTCTGTGTGTATCAAGAATGGTTCACCACCCAAAGGACATCCAGTAAACTTGACACAACTGTGGGAAGCATTGGAGTCAACATGGGCCAGTATCCCTGTGGAACTCTTTAGACACCTTGTAGAGTCCATGCCCCAACTAATTCAGGCTGTTCTGGGGGCAAAAAGGGGTACAAGTCAATATTATGAAGATGTTCCTAATGTTTTGAACATAGTGTATATTCTTTTGAAACCATCAAATATCTGTTTGAATCATATATTTTCCAGACTTTATTCTATAAAAGAGCAGTATATCCCTCGTAATGCCTAATAGGTACTGGTCTGTAATGTGTTACACTGCATTTGGTCCAGGTGGAAACACTTACCTACTCAGTCAGCAGTTTCGCTCTCTAAACTACATATATCAGATCAAGGCTGTGTGCCCGACACACCTTACAGATCCTGCAATTAGGGGGTTTGAGTGTACACACACACACATACATCCCACTCAGTTGGGTCGATGTAAGTCTCTACCCTCCATCTCTGTGTTTATCCCCGCTGCCTGGTGGAGTTGTAGTGTTTTCACTGAAGCGTTGCACACAAACATCGAACAAACGTAGTCCAGATCTGTTTCACATGTCAGTGTTGGATTATAGAGTGAGCCCACCTCTCCTCTTTATATGGCTAAGTACAGAGGGGATGTACAGACTTCTGCAGACAGTCTGTTGGATTAGACAATGCAGGGACCTCTGCACAGTGTTCATTATGGAGCTACGTAATCAGATAATCATGTGCTCAACTACTACTCAAACAATTCAACCTCGGCTCACCTTTAGTACACAATACTCAGTCCCAGTATCAAAGTTGGAGAGTCGATGTCGAACATGACACTTGTGGCAAATATTGTGTATTGTGAAAGCAGTTTAAACTGTGAGAGAACTCACTATGATCATATGCAGATGTTTCCAGCTGTTAATGGATGGAACACAATTCAGCAGACTCCGGAAATGTCTCCTGAAATTCCCCTAATAGATCTTTTCCCGTAGCGATATGACTCTATTCCCTCAACGTCAGTCAGACCAAGGAGCTGATTGTGGACTATAGATGGCTTGCAGTTGCGTCACAAATCACATAGCAACCACACCAGGCGCCATGTTCCCAATCTGGCCCTCAAACCACCACGGTCACCTAATAATCCCCAGTTTACAATTGGCTCATTCATCCCCCTCCTCTCCCCTGTAACTATTCCCCAGCTCATTGCTGTAAATGAGAACGTGTTCTCAGTCAACTTACCTGGTAAACTAACAGATAAATAAACATATATTTTTTAAATATTTAAAATGTTGTTAGACCAGAATCAGTCTGGTGGGGAAGCCCTCCAATCATCCACATGGCTGACTGTATTTTTCTACCACCTAAAGCTTCTGGTAGATTTCCCATTATTTTGTTTTTCTAAGGACCCAGAAAATGTAGGCAGTTGGAGAACCTATTCAAGTAAGTAAATATATTTATAAAATGATAGCTACAGCAACTATGTGTGCAGGCTAACTCAAACGAGCTGCTAATGTGTTGTTCGCCAGCTAGCTAAAATTGCATACTTTATAGGTATAGGTAGCCTAGTGAATTAAATATCACCAGCTAGCTAACGTCATATTAGCTAGTTAGCTAGATATGTTGACGTATTTATCGTTGTAACTTGAAATGCATTTGAAGCTAGGTAGCTAGCTAGCTAACAGCCACGGAAGTGGGTGAAAGGTTTAGCTAGCCGTTCCAGCTGTCAGAGAAGGGAGAGTAGGCTACTCTCGATAGGGCAAGTATCTTTGTGGGAGGACATTATGAAAAGACTCCAGTTCCAGTCCCTAGTGAGAAAAACTAGGAGAACAGAGAGATATTATATAGTAACATATTTAGTGCTGTCCAATTTTAGTATAATGCAGCCTGTCTCTTCGTGAGGTTTTCTGTCCTCAGATGCAGAGAACCGTGAAACCCCGACTGCAGATGTTGGGGTCCCACTGAATGTCCCAAGAGACTAAGAGTATATTCTTGTATACCAAGGATTATATGTGTACCTATGTTAGCTAATTTTGTAAACAAAAATATAGTTGGCCTGCTGGGTGTGCAGGCTTTTGTTCCAGCCCAGCACTAACATAGATGGTTTATCAAACCTAATTAGTTGATAATCAAGTGCGTTATTGCTGGGCTGATTAGTTGATAATCAAGGCTGACCCTGTTACCTATCATACCACTGGACTGACCCTGCAACACATTACACTGACCTATCAGATGTCTGTGATGTCTAAAACAACACATTACACTGCACCTATCATACTACTATGGCTGACCCTGTACAACAATACCTATCATACCACTATGACTGACCCTGTAAAACAACACATTACACTGCACCTATCATACTACTATGACTGACCCTGTAAAACAACACATTTCACTGCACCTATCATACTACTATGACTGACCCTGTAAAACAACACATTTCACTGCACCTATCATACTACTGTGACTAACCCTGTAAAACAACACATTACACTGCACCTATCATACTACTATGGCTGACCCTGGAAAACAACACCTATCATACCACTATGACTGACCCTGTAAAACAACACATTACACTGCACCTATCATACTACTATGAGTGACCCTGTAAAACAACACATTACACTACACCTATCATATTATTATGGCTGACCCTGTAAAACAACACATTTTACTGCACCTATTATACTACTATGGCTGACCCTGTAAAACAACACATTTCACTGCACCTTTCCAGTGAATGTGACAATAAAAACATCTTAATATGGCCGACTGGTGGCTTTTTTGCCTCTCATTGGCCAATACATAGCATCAGCAATCCATGGTATATATACATCATCATTGTCAATGTCCCGTTTACTATCTCCCCAGGAAAGAAGTATCTGATCATAACAGTCTGCCTGACCCCAATGTCAATGTCCCGTTTACTATCCCCCCAGGAAAGAAGTATCTGATCATAACAGTCTGCCTGACCCCAATGTCAATGTCCCGTTTACTATCTCCCCAGGAAAGAAGTATCTGATCATAACAGTCTGCCTGACCCCAATGTCAATGTCCCGTTTACTATCTCCCCAGGAAAGAAGAAGTATCTGATCATAACAGTCTGCCTGACCCCAATGTCAATGTCCTGTTTACTATCCCCCAGGAAAGAAGTATCTGATCATAACAGTCTGCCTGACCCCAATGTCAATGTCCTGTTTACTATCCCCCCAGGAAAGAAGTATCTGATCATAACAGTCTGCCTGACCCCAATGTCAATGTCCTGTTTACTATCCCCCCAGGAAAGAAGTATCTGATCATAACAGTCTGCCTGACCCCAATGTCAATGTCCTGTTTACTATCCCCCCAGGAAAGAAGTATCTGATCATAACAGTCTGCTTGACCCCAATGTCAATGTCCTGTTTACTATCCCCCCAGGAAAGAAGTATCTGATCATAAGAGCGTCTGCTAAATGACTTAAATGTAAATGTATAACAGTCTGCCTGACCCCAATGTCTATGTCCTGTTTACTATCCCCCCAGGAAAGAAGAAGTATCTGATCATAACAGTCTGCCTGACCCCAATGTCAATGTCCTGTTTACTATCCCCCCAGGAAAGAAGAAGTATCTGATCATAACAGTCTGCCTGACCCCAATGTCAATTTCCTGTTTATTATCCCCCCAGGAAAGAAGAAGTATCTGATCATAACAGTATGCCTGACCCCAATGTCAATGTCCTGTTTATTATCCCCCCAGGAAAGAAGAAGTATCTGATCATAACAGTCTGCCTGACCCCAATGTCAATGTCCTGTTTATTATCCCCCCAGGAAAGAAGAAGTATCTGATCATAACAGTCTGCCTGACCCCAATGTCAATGTCCTGTTTATTATCCCCCCAGGAAAGAAGAAGTATCTGATCATAACAGTCTGCCTGACCCCAATGTCAATGTCCTGTTTACTATCCCCCCAGGAAAGAAGAAGTATCTGATCATAACAGTCTGCCTGACCCCAATGTCAATGTCCTGTTTACTATCCCCCCAGGAAAGAAGAAGCGAGGGAGGGAGTTTGGTTCCTACTCTGGGGAGGTGAAGACAAATGAGGGAGGAGTGGAGGACAAAGCCCCCCGGCCGCCGGACATGAACCCTGTGATCAATGCTACAACTGTCAGCACCGATATGTCCCTTATCAGTAGCTCACTGGCAGCCTTCAACTATATAGCAGGTACAGCAAAGTTCACAATGTTATGGCAACATCGCAAGCATATACCTTCATAGCAGGTTCAACGTTCAAACAACGTTACAGCAACATAGCTTAGTACAATGCTCACACAATCTAAAACAATAAAGCAGGTGCAAAAACATTCACACATTACACCAACTTAGCAAGTGCAGCAACGTTCACACAACGTTACACCAACAAAGCAAGATCAACGTTCACACAACGTACACCTTCATAGCAGGTTAAACATTCACGCATCCTATAGTGTCAGAGCAGGTACAGGTTCGCACAACATTACAGCAACTGTGCATGTACAGAAACATTCACACAATCTCTTAGATGACAGTGAGGTAGAGAAGGGGTTAAGGTTGGGCTCTGAGGAACCTTTTACTGCAGTGGGCTAAATCAGGTCACACAAAGTGGTTGTTGGTAGTCTTAAACAAATTGCCTTTGAAACCAAAGTATACACCTCACACACATGGTTATTAAAAGAAGACACCTGTAGCAGGTCAGATATAGAGTTGAGATGTATTTTGAGTTTGCATTCCAATGTTACACTTTATATACATCACAGAGGACTGAAACATATCAAAACCGTTTGACATAGAAATACCAGATTTTCAGCATGTATTTTGAAATAATGTTTATTAATTATGAAAAGTATGATTAATATTCTACCCATGAGGGCACTAGTCATTTGACTACAGGAAAGGGCTACAATCAACAATTGTTGATGCTAGGGCCCTGTAGTGGGTTTACATTGACATTTCTGTGTATCGTTTCTGTTAGGTTGTATGTGGGTGGTACAGACACTAATCTCCATTGAGGTTCCCTCTCCACTGTGACTGAGAGGAGCTACTAAATATGGACTGGAGGAATGCAGATGTAGAGATAGCTTCCCCTGTAAAATCCCCCTCATACTCACTCACACACACACACATGAACACTGTCACACACGCATATGGTATATGCACGCAGGCACACACACACATTCTCGCTCTCACACGCTCATGCACGTGCCCACACACACACACACACACACACATTACGCCTGTTCCTGTAAGTCACCTGCTCCAGCCAGCTGCTAAAACAGAGAGAACACAGTATTTCCTGTTCCTTTACCTCCCACTCGTATCGCTATTTCTTGTCCCAATCTCTGTGGTCTGGGGAGAAGTACAGATTATTTCCTTTCAAACTGTGCCTCTCTGTGTTCAAAATGATTTACTGAGCAGTTGTGTAAGGCCAGAATGAGTACATCCAGCAGAGCAAGTCAGAGTTAAATTAGTTTTTGCTTTCAAAGGCAAGATGTTGAAATGTATGAACGACATTTGGTTCTACATATGACAGTATTTGACTCTCTCTCTCTCTCCCTACAGACCACCCAGAGCGCGCGGCGCTCTACTTTGTGTGCGGCGTGTGCCTGGGCCTTCTCCTCACCCTGTTTGCTCTGGTGGTTCAGATCTCGTGCCGCACCGACTGCCAGCCTCGCCGCCCCGGCACCACCACCAAGAACCGCCTGCGGCCCACCGACTCCTCATCGGACTCCAGCGACTCAGACTCGGACTGGGAAACCACGTCGGATCTATCCGCGCGCCGCCACCGCCGCTTCGAGCGCACGCTCAACATGAACGTGTTCACGTCTGCGGAAGAGCTGGAGCGGGCACAGCGGCTGGAGGAGAGGGAGAGGATCATACGAGAGATCTGGATGAACGGTCAACCCGACATACCCGGGACGCGTAGCCTCAACCGCTATTATTGAGGCAAGAACGTAAATTAACCACTACTAGATCTAGATGAACGCGGGACGCGGAGCCTCAACTGCTATTATTGAGGACCGTAAATGAACCGCTACTAGATCTAGAAAGGGGGCTGTGAAGGTTGGAGTGCAGTACTTGAGATGGGATGTGTAGGACCACAAAAACACACTAGGGTTTGGGGATGGGGGGGAAGGGACCCCACCACCGGACCTGGTTTTCGGAGGTGTGCATGATAACAGGACCACTTTGGACTGCGGGGGTTTGGAACCGCACGATGGAACACGGTGACGCTTGCAGACCAGGAAGGATAAATATCCCCCTCTGTCTGTCAGTCAGTCTGTGTCCATGTGGGCACTGTAAAGCAAAAAAATAACTCTGTTGATGCAGTGAGAATAAGCTCCTACTTCTCAGCATGGTAAGCTTGACCCGGAGCCTGCCTCTCATTGGTGGAGGATGAAGGTGAAAGGTCAGCTAACTGCACTGCCTCACATTTTACCTCATCGCACCCTCCTGAAGTGGATGATCTTGAGATACTGAGACTGTGAAGCCTGAAAGGTCAAAGGTGACCTAAGGACAGTTGCCAATGTTACTCCAGTGTTGCCTAGTGGATATTGAGAATTGGGCAAATCTGAAAGCGTGCAGCTTGCTTTATGCTCACTCACCCTCCAGTATTCAAATGGTCGAATGGCTTTAGGAGAGGCGTAACAGTTAAAAGGACATCGTGACACTCAAAGTGAAACTTACAGCGTAACACTTACAGTAAAATTGGACAGTGGGACAGTGGACCAACAACGTCACAATCTTTAAGAGGAAAATGACCATGGTCAACCAACGCTGTCTCTTGAACCCAAAATGTTTTTTTTTTTATTCTTCTCAAACATTTTATGAAATCTATTTTATATAATATTTAATAGTTGTATTGTCGTGTATTTTTGTCTTTACGGTTATTATTATGAGATATTTTTATACTGCGGTTATCAAAACTTGTCTGGCACCTCAGGGATGCAATCCTAGGGGAGTCCAAAATGGCACCCTATTTCCTTTATAGTGCTCTACTTTTGGCTAGAACCTTATAAGGGTCTGGCAAATCTCTGGCTAAAATTAGTGTACAACATAGGGAATAGGGTGCCGTTTTGGATGTAGCCCCTAGCGTTTTTGTGTATGGTAGTTTCTATTTGTTTCTTAAGAAGAGGATTGGGGCCCGAATTCATTAAGCTTCTCATTGTAGGAGTGCTGATCTAGGATCAGGTCCCCCATCTCCATGTAATCTGATTCATTATGATATAAAAGGCTAAACTGATCCTAGATCAGCACTCTTACTCTTGAGTCACGTCATGAATACAGTCAATACTATACAATACTCCAGATGTGTCAGCATTTGAGCATTGGGCCAGTAACCGAAAGGTTGCTGCATAGGATCCCCGAGCTGACAAGGTACAAATCTGTCGTTCTGCCCCTGAGCAAGGAAGTTAACCCACTGTTCCCCGGGCGCCGAAGACGTGGATGTTGATAATGGCAGCCCCCCCCCCACCTCTCTGATTCAGAGGGGTTGGGTTAAATGCGGAAGACATTTCAGTTGAATGCATTCAGTTGTACAACTGAGTAGGTATCCCCTTTCCCTTTCCCATTTATAAAATGAAAAAAACACCATGGAAAACACCTCGAAGAGGTCAAGTGATTTCATAGGCTTATTTTTTATATGTTTTAATATGCACAGTGCAGTGGCCTACCTGGCAACAAGGATGTCTATTGGTGGAGAAGGTAACCCAGTCAAGCTGTTATATTAGAATCCATCAATCAATTGCAATAATCTTTTTCTCACTTTGTCAAACAGGCTTGTGTGTGCGTTGTCCACATGAAAATGGCGAGGCTGGCCCTAGATCAGTTTTGTCACGCCAGTGGCCATAGGACTTGTCAAGACAGCACAAAAATATCTAGGACCACAGGCAAGGTAATGGCTACAGAACAAAATCCTGTTAATTTGCCTACCAGTGAAAGAGCTTCCTAAATATTACTGTGGTCATCACTACTAGGGTTAACCATCACGTGACACTGTTGGGCTATCCGTCAGGTATTATTGAAATGATCATGTTGTTAATAATATAAGCTATTATCACTACAGTTCAGTTGCACTGGGTGAACAGTAGGAATCATGGTTTATCAAAAGAAGTTTGCGATTTTCTTGCGTGAGAGGTGAAATGAGAAAGCAGTGACGAATCTTCACTCCAACTGCAATCAATTATGTTTTTTTTATTGAAAAAGCTTGTGTTTCAGTTTCAATGGGACATAAAATATGCCAATACAATAGCTGGTAAGTGAGACCAAAATATGACTCCTGTGCTTGGAATAAACTGTGTTGAAAATTGTGTTGGAAATAAGGTCTTGACTCATCTTGTTTTATTTTTACCCTGTTATGTGAATTCACACAAATATTTGATCCACATCACCACTGTTCAGTGTATCATGAAGATTGTGCGCCATCTGGTGGCGAAACATGCGACTTTTGCGCATTTTATTTTGGTGATGTAAGTTTTGTTTATATTTCCCATAGCAACTGAAACTATTCCTGTTTCCTTAGTCACATCACCATATTTAAACCAGATTTCCATGGGAGTTTGATTAAATAAAAGGTAAATATCCTGCTGGCCAATGCTTATACTTGCTGTTCAGTAACTGTCCATTATTTCCAATGGACAATAAACACTATTACAATATTACAAGCAATGTCGGTAAACACTGGACAATGCCACTGGTGGCTTGCCATTTTTGCCAGGAAACACCTTTCGGGATGTTACGGGCCAAGTAGTTGAGCCGATCATGGAAAATAAACCTGCAATATAAATGTAACGTGTCGATCTATCACGCTGTGGCCTACACTTGTTCGATTGCAACAAAAAGACTACATCGAGCTCTGATGCCCTTGGAATGTAGATTGTGCAGTGGCATTGTTTGTATTGCAAATAAAACACAGTGTGAAATGACAAATGGATAGATAGCATAATAAGCTATTTTCTCATCTTGTTACATTATGATTGAGGTTTTGTAGAAGCCTGTTTTAATGATTAACTGACTAACTGCAACTTGATACACTAGAAAATGTCTACAAATGACAGTGTAAAACCATTCAGCTGTATACCGCTGCTGTTAAGGTCAACATGCCAAGTTGACTCCTCCAAGTCACCTCATAAACTAGCCACTCCATTGAGGTCAAAGTCAAAAACATTCACTTTAAACTACCACAGGGATTTGATTTCCCTGATGATTTTCCTGTGAATTCCTGCTTCTCCTCAATTTATAGAAACGGACTAGCTCTGGTCCAAGGCATGTGGCGCATTCCTCCACTATTAGAGGAGGAATGCGCACTATTCCTTGGACCAGAGCTAAGAAATGTAACCTTTCAAGTGCAAGTGCTGGTTCATTTTTATTTGATATATTTTTGGGGTGGGGTCGAGGTGAGGAGGAGGAGGATTATTTAAGAGACTGTTTGAAGATATTTTTGGAAGATGGGCAGGGACTCTGATTTCCTAGCTTCAGGAAGAAGCTGATTCAACCAGGATAGAGAAGTGCTTGGACCGGGGTGAGCGGGAGCCGCTGTTCCATAGGAGGGGAGGGCCAGGAGACCTGAAGTGACATAACGGCATGCTCGGGTTGGGGTATAGGGTTTGAGCCTGAAGGTAGGGAGGGGCAGTTCCTTTTGCTGTTCCGTCGGTAAGCACCATGGACGTGTAGAGAATACGAGCTTCGACTGGAAGCCAGTGGAGTGTCGGGTGACATCAGAGAACCTGGAAAGGTTGAAAACCAGGCGGGCTGCTGCGTTCTGGATAAGTTGCAGCGGTTTGATGGCACAAGCGGGGAGCCCAGTCAACAGCGAGTTGCAGTCGTCCAACTACTCTACAGATGTTGTAGAGCATGAACCTACAGGAGTGAGTCACTGCTTTGATGTTTGCAGAGAACAATAGGGTGTTGTCCAGGGTCACATCAAGGTTCTTTGTACTCTGGGAAGGGGACACCGTGGAGTTGTCGACCGTAATGGAGAGGTCTTTGAGCGGGCAGGCCTTCACCGGGAGGAAGAGCCATTCCGTCTTGTCGAAGTTGAGCTTGAGGTGGTGGGCCGACATCCAAGTTGAGATATTGGCCAGGCACGTAGAATTTGTGTTGCCACCTGGGTGTCAGAAGGGGGAAGGAGAAAAGTAGTTGAGTTTCATCCGCATAGCAGTGATAAGAGAGACTTGGTGTGAAGAGGAGAGGGCCTAGAACCGAGCCCTGGGGGACACCAGTAGTGGTAGGAATGGCCTGCCAGGCAGAATGCAATCCAAGAGAGTGCAGAGTCTAAGACACCCAGCCTTGAGAGGGTGGAAAGCAGGATCTGATGGTTCACTGTGTCAAAGGCAGTGGATAAATCTAGGACGATGTGAATAGAGAGAGAGTCAGCTTTGGCAGTGCGGAGAGCCTCCGTGTCACAGAGAATGGCAGAACAGAGATTACTCACCTCAAACTGGATGAAGATTTTTTATTTAATGAGTCTGACGCGAAGGATATACTGCTTTCCCAAGACCAGGCCCGTCATTTGCATGAAGAAAAGAAGGAGATACCCGGGGCGGATATCGGAGTGCCTTGTGAGAATTCATCGGAGAGTGGGCAAACTGCCACTATCATCCGTGACCAATGTGCAATCACTGGAAAATCAAGTGGATTATCTCAGATCAAGACTATCCTACCAATGGGACATTAAAACTGTAATATCTTATGTTTCACTGAGTCGTGGCTGAAGGACAACATGGATAATATAGAGGTGGCTTGGTTTTCTGTGCATCGGTAGGACAGAGCAGCAACGTCTGGTAAGACTAGGGGCAGGGTGTCTATTTGTCAATAACAGCTAGTGCGCAATGTCTAATATTAAAGAAGTCTGGAGGTAATGCTCGCCTGCGGTAGAGTACCTCATGATAATTTGTATCTATCGAGAGAGTTCTCATCTATATTATTCGTAGCAGTCTTTACAACCACAAACCAATGCTGGCACTAGGACCGCACTCAACGAGCTACAGACTACAAAGGTAAACCCAGCCGCAAGCTGCCCAGTGACACGAGCCTACCAGACAATCTAAATTCCTTTTATGCTCTCATTGATGCAAGCAACACTGAAGCATGCATAAGATCACCAGCTGTTCAGGATGACTGTGTGATCATGCTCTCTGTAGCCGATGTGAGCAAGACCTTTAAACAGGTCAACATTCACAAGGCCGCGGGGCCAGACAGATTACCAGGACGTGTACTCAGAGCATGCGCAGACCAACTTTCTTCATTGACATTGTCATGGCTCACATCAACACCATAATCTCAGACACCCTAGACCCACTCCAATTCGCATACCACCCCAAAAGATCTACTAATGACGCAATCCACTAATGACGCAATTTCAATCGCACCCCACACTCCACAGTGTGGTGCCAGGAAAACAAACTCTTCCTCAATGTGACAAAGGATCGTGGACGACAGGAAAAGAAGGGCTGAACAGGCCCCCATTAACATCGACGGGGCTGTCGTGGAGTGGCTCGAGAGTTTCAAGTTCCTTGGTGTCCACATCACCAACTAACTATCATGGTCCAAGCACACCAAGACAGTTGTGAAGAGGGCACAAGAACACCTTTTCCCCCCCAGGAGAGTGAAAAGATTTGGCATGGGTCCCCAGATCCTCAAAAAGTTATACAGCTGCACCATCGAGAGAATCCTGACAGGTTGCACTGCCTGGTATGACAACTGCTCGGCATCCGACCATAAGGTGTCGGCCCAGTACATCACTGGGGCTAAGCTTCTTGCCTATATGCTTGGCGGTGTCAGAGGAAGGCCCAAAAAATGGTCAAAGACTCCAGTCACCCAAGTCATAGACTGTTCTCTCTACTACCACACGGCAAGCGGTAAAGGAGAGCCAAGTCTAGGTCCAAAAGGCTCCTTAACAGCTTCTACCCGCAAGTCATAAGACTGCTGAACAATGAATCAAATGGCCACCCGGACTATTTACATTGACACCCCCACCCCCTGTATGTAGCCTCGTTATTGTAATTTTATTGTGTTACTTTTTTATAAAAAAAATTACATTAGTATATTTAGTCAATATTTTCTTAACTCTATTTCTTGAACTGGGTTGTCGGTTAAGGGCTTGTAAGTAAGGACTTCACGGTAAAGGTCTAGCTAGACCTGTTGTATTCAGCGCATGTGACGAATAAAATTGGATTCGATGTCATATCCTTAACCCAGGCCAGCCGATTGCAGGTGGACTCTCCCGCCAACATGAGCTTCCTGCTGCTCTCACCCCAAATACACACACACACACACACACACACACACACACACACACACACACACACACACACACACACACACACACACACACACACACACACACACACACACACACACACACACACACACACACACACACACACAATTATGAGTGTTCCTCTATTTACATGTTTGTTATGTGTGTTTGAGAAGAGGCCTCTGGTGTGAGTGGATAACATGTAGATGACCTCCCAAGTTCTTGGACAGAAAGATCACGTGTTAGTGGTTTAAGCTTTACTCTACTCTTAAACCACAAGCCCTGAGTTTCCAACATAACCTGACGTGTGTGTGTTACAGGCGGAGTTGAAGGCAGAACTTGTAACAGCGGCAACATCTGGAGCTCCACGAAGTAATGGGTGACTTCTTGCAGTTCCTGTTACTACGAGGAACGAGAAACGTCTTCATGTTCGCCAGCAAGTACTTCTCCCCATTTGCCTCCCACCGACCCTTGGGGGCACCTTCAACCCTCGTCACCTTGAGGACACATTTACATTTACATTACATTTAAGTCATTTAGCAGACGCTCTTATCCAGAGCGACTTACAAATTGGTGCATTCACCTCATGACATCCAGTAGAACAGTCACTTTACAATAGTGCATCTAAATCTTAAAGGGGGGGGTGAGAAGGATTACTTATCCTATCCTAGGTATTCTTTAAATAGGTGGGGTTTCAGGTGTCTCCGGAAGGTGGTGATTGACTCCGCTGTCCTGGCGTCGTGAGGGAGTTTGTTCCACCATTGGGGGGCCAGAGCAGTGAACAGTTTTGACTGGACACACACTGGGGCTGCATCTCAATAGTCTAGAAGCGTCCTCTCATAGGCACTTTAGTGAGGACAATACTCTTCTGGTAAGCACTTGTCACTAATATGTAGAGAGGCCCTTGAATGTGTTCATCAAATATGAATGCTTTTATGGATGTTTATTTTACGATATTGTTTTTACTGTCTAATGTTTTTGTTTGTATTAGCTTCCACTCAACTTTGTTGAAATGATAATCGCAAGAATTGCAGTTTTGTGAGCTGGTGTGAATTAAATAACATTTATTGTTTTATTTATGTTAAGAACTTTATCCTCAAGTTTAATAATTCCAGTAACTGCAATTTTGCTTTGACTCTGATGTGCCCACCCCATCATTTCTAAGACTGAAGTTATTCATTAAATTAGGCTCATGGTTCTCTGACTCAACAAGTAATGCTATTGTTTGGTTAACTTTGCTTTCCTGACTTCCTACAGCTTGAATTATTTTATCCACAATTGAACAGCATTATGTACATGTTCCTGTGGTTTGCATACATCTGTAATGCCTCCCTTGAACTACTGGGGGAGTCAGTCAGTGACATCTCAGTAAATTTACTCAATGAATAGGTCTGTGAAGGTGTTGTTTTTTAATTTATTATTTATCTTCATTTTTTTGGACTGACTCTCTTGCACTGGATCCCACTAGACTCTACCCACATACTCATGCATACTACATTGACTGACACACACACACACACACACACACTTTCACACACACACACACACTTTCACACTCTTCACATACAGTGCATAGATAAATGATTCAGACCCCTTCCCTTTTTCCACATTTTGTTACTTTACAGCATTATTCTAAAATTGATTTTTTTATTAAATAATTTCCTCATCAATCTACACACAATACCCCATAAAGACAAGCGAAAACAGGTTTTTGACAAATATATAAAAAATGTAAAACATAAACACCTTATTTACATAAGTATTCAGTCCCTTTGCTATGAGACTCGTTGAGATATTTCTACAACTTGATTGGTCCACCTGTGGTAAATTCAATTGATTGGACAAAATTTGAAAAGGCACACGCCTGTCTATATAAGGTCCCACGGTTGACAGTGCACTTCAGAGGTAAAAACCAAGACATAAGGTCGAAAGAGACAGGATTATGTTGAGGATCAGATCTGGGGAAGGGTACCTACAAATTTCTGCAGCATTGAATGTCCCCAAGAACACAGTGGCCTCCATCATTCTTAAATGGAAGAAGTTTAAACCACCAAGACTCTTCATAGAGTTGGCCGCCCAGACAAACTGAGCAATCGGGGGAGAAGGACCTTGGTCAGGTTGGTGACCAAGAACCCAATGGTCACTCTGACAGAGCTCCAGAGTTTGTCTGTGGAGATGGGTCAACCTTCAAAAAGGACAACCATCTCTTCAGTATTCCACCAATCACGCCTTTATGGTAGAGTGGTCAGACGGAAGCCACTCCTCAGTAAAAAGCACATGAAAGTCCACTTGGAGTTTGGCAAAAGGCACCTAAAGGACTTTCAGACCATGAGAAACAAGATTCTCTGGTCTAATGAAACCAAGATTGAACTCTTTGGCCTGAATGCCAAGAGTCATATCTGGAGTAAACCTGGCACCACCCCTATGGTGAAGCATGGTGGTGGCAGCATTATGCTGTGGGGATGTTTTTCAGTGGCAATGAGACTAGTCAGCAATGAGGAAAATTGAACTGAGCAAAGTACAAAGAGATTCTCGTTGAAAACCTGCTCCAGAGCACTCTGGAGAGACCTGAAAATAGCTGTACAGCGACTCTCCCCATCCAACCTGATAAAGCTTGAAAGGATCTGCAGAGAAGAATGAGAGAAACTCCCCAAATACAGGTGTGCCAACCTTGTACCTTCACACCCAATAAGACTCGAGGCTGTAGTCGCTGCCAAAGTACTGTGTAAAGGTTCTGAATATTTATGTAAATTATTCATTAATTTGCTAAAATTTCTAAAACTATTTTTTGCTTTGTAATTATGGGGTATTTTGTGTAGATTGAGGGACGTTTGTTTTTAATGCATTTTAGAATAAGGTAACGTAACAAAATGTGGAAATGGTCAAGGGGTCTGAATACTTTCTGAATGCACTTCATACTGTTGATACTCTGCTTATTATATATCCTAATTGCCTGGTCACTGTTACTGTCATGTTCTGACCGTAGTTCCTTTGTTTTGTCTTTTGTTTTGGTATGGTCAGGGCGTGAGTTGGTTGGGTTGTCTGTTAGTTTTTCTATGATTTTCTATTTCTGTGTTTGACCTGGTATGGTTCTCAATCAGAGGCAGCTGTCAATCGTTGTCCCTGATTGAGAACCATATTTTGGTAGCCTGTTTTCGATTGTGTTTTGTGGGTGGTTGTTTTCAGTCTTTGTGTATCTGCACCAGATGGAACTGTTCCAGGTGTTTCTTTGTTTTGTTATACCCCTACCTACAAGTACATGTGTATATACAGTACCAGTCAAAAGTTTGGACACACCTACCCATTTAAGGGTTTTTATTTATTTTTACTATTTTCTGAGCACTATATGCTGAACACTTGTTGGATGCTTTTCCTTCACTCTGTGGTACAAATCATCTCAAACCATAGTTGTGTGATTGTGGTTGGGTGATAGTGGAGGTAAGGTCATCTGATGCAGCACTCCATCACTCTTCTTCTTGGTCAAATAGCCCTTACACAGCCTGGGGGTGTGTTGGGTCATTTTCCTGTTGAAAAACAAATGATAGTCCCACTAAGCCCAAACCAGATGGGATGGCGTCGCGCTGCAGAATGCTGTGGTAGCTATGCTGTTTAAGCGTGCCTTGAATTCTAAATAAATCACTGACAGTGCAACCAGCAATGCACCCACACAACATCACACCTCTTCCTCCATGCTTCACGGTGGGAACCACACATGCAGAGATCATCCGTTCACCTACTCTGTGACCCAAAACACACCTTCTGGCTGTGTAAGGGCTATTTGACCAAGAAGAAGAGTGATAAGTGAGGCATCAGATGACCTGGCCTCCACAATCAACTGGCCTCAACGCAATTGAGATGGTTTGGGATTCCACAATGTAGAAAATAGTACAAATGAAGAAAAACCCTGGAATGAGTAGGTGTGTCCAAACTTTTGACTGGTACTGCATATATATTATTATTTTTTTAATATATATATTTTCCTTCATTATCTTCCATTAAAACTACCACCCCTCCCCTAATGGAGTAAACGAATGACAACAACACTTACACGGAATCTAAATTGTGCGCTATCGTGCGTAAATTTATTTTGTCCGCCTACACCAAACGCGATCATGACACGCAGGTTAAAATATCAAACAAACTCTGAACCAATGACATTAATTTGGGGACAGGTTGAAAAGCATTAAACATGTATGGCAATTTAGCTAGCTTGCACTTGCTAGCTAATTTGTCCTGGGATATAAACATGTTGTTGTTATTTTACCTGAAATGCACAAGGTCCTCTACTCTGACAATTAATCCACACATAAAACGGCCAACTGAATCGTTTCTAGTCATCTCTCCTCCTTCCATGCTTTTTTCATCTTTGAACTTATATGGTGATTGGCATCTACACTTTTACCACTACAACCGGCAAAACATTTGTCTTTCAATCACCCACATGGGTATAACCAATGCGGAGAAGGCATGTGGGTACCTGCTTCTATAAACCAATGAGGAGATGGGAGAGGCAGGACTTGCAGCGCGATCTGTGTCAGAAATAGAAACGACTTCTATTTTAGCCCTTGGCAACGCAGACGCTCGTAGGTGTGCGCGAGCAGTGTGGGTGCAATAATTGAATAACATGGATTTCTAAATGTACTTTGCGAAGCTCGGGCACGCAACGTGTCCGGTCTGTTAGGTTTCTACTTCGAGCTTATACATACAATATACATTTTACGGACAATGTATTTTACAATAGTTACCTTTTGTTTGTTTTTAATCCTATCCTTCAGCTACCCTGACCCCCTCCCATCTATCTTTGAAGACCATCCAGTTTGACTTCTAGTTGCCATATTTTTTTAACTGTGCTGTTTCACATAAGTTCTGAACCTATATACATTTCACTGACACAGTATAGTTGGCGCCCTAGTTTATATACTTATTATTATTATTCCGCCGGCTATTCCTCCTGCAGCATTTATGCTAGAAACGCCGTTCCAACTTCAGAATGTGGGGAATGGTCTGGATCGGGTTGCTTGTATACAACTTATTGATACCTGCTATACTTTTTACGTTATTCATTTTCTTGTCTGCTTTTTTGTCCCCCCATCCGCTAACATGGGATTTCTCAAGATTTGAATCCTCTCCATTATGACATCATCACTTCACACTGTCATTTTCTCATGCAACTTTTGACGCAAATCATTGCACTTGGCAACCACTTAGACAGAAAATTAAAGGCCTATCAGCTTTGTGCACTTAATATTCACACCAACAATATTTTCTGTAAGATTTTTGCAAACAATGTCCATTTTGACCAATACGCAACAGGTTAGACGAAAAGTTAGAGTGTATGGGATATTTGCCTACTTCTCTGCTATTCAAAGCTGTTTGCGGAATTAAAATATTCACTACGGAACTTATGGTACAGCTGTTTTTGTAACTGTTTTTTAAACGTTCCCAAACAGCTGCCATTTTGACCACTGTCGCAACATTTTGTTTGAAATCTTTGCCTACTTCTCTGCTTTTCAAATCCGAAGTCGGATTTCAAATCGGGGCTACCAATCTGTAACTAGAGCCATTTTCGTAACCCATCACCTGTCTTTCAAGCATCTGTAAATCATGTCAGAAGCAAGGAAGTTCCTTACTTTCCAAACAACTATCGTTTTGACCACTAAAACAAACAGTTAGACAAAAGTATTTCAGACTAAAATCTTCCTCTTCCGATTTGTAAATCGGGTGTACCGTTCGAGGGAGAGCGATTTAAGTAACCCATCGCCTGTACTTTGCTCAAGGCTCTCTGTGTCAATACTGAGATCCCAAAACGGAACCGTTGCTAGGATACTCGCAGACAATGTGGGTCAAATGATGAGGAGAGAGAAGAGAGGCTCCTCCTACACCGTTTAAGCAATAAATGCCTTTACAACTTCAAAAATTTCAGAACGGTTGCTTGTATACAACTTTTTGATATCTCTTATCCACTGCGACTTGTCTGCTCTCGTTGGCTGGCCCTCGCTTCATATTCGTCGCCAAACCCACTGGCTCCAGGTCATCTATAAGTCTTTGCTAGGTAAAGCCCCACCTTATCTCAGCTCACTGGTCACCATAGCAGCACTCACCCTCAGCACGCGCTTCCGCAGGTATATTTTACTGGTCACCCCCAAAGCCAATTCCTCCTTTGGCCGTCTTTCCTTCCAGTTCTTTGCTGCCAGTGACTGGAACAAATTGCAAAAAAAATAAAAATCACTGAAGCTGGAGACCCATATCTCCCTCACTAACTTTAAGCACCAGCTGTCAGAGCAGCTCACAGATCACTGCACCTGTGCATAGCCCATCTGTAAATAGCCCATCCAACTTCCTCATCCCCATACTGTTATTTATTTATTTGTTTGTTTATTTATTTGCTCCTTTGCACCCCGGTATCTCTACTTGCACATCATTTTTTTTGCACATCTATCACTCCAGTGTTTAATTGCTAAATTGTAATTATTTTGCCACTATGGCCTATTTATTGCCTACCTCCCTTATCTCACCTCATTTGCACTCACTGTATATAGACTTTTTCTCTATTGTGTTATTGACTGTATGTTTGTTTATTCCACATGTAACTCTGTGTTGTTGTTTGTGATGCCCTGCTTTGCTTTATCTTGGCCAGGTTGCAGTTGTGAATGAGAACTGGTTCTCAACTAGTTAACCTGGTTAAATAAAGGTGAAATAAAAAAAATCAATCATTTAAAATCCACAAGTTTCTCGTGTCCCATGATGCCTTGCGCGAATTATGGGCGTTATTTCCAGTTCGAAGTAAACAAACTGTTTCTTCATTCATTCATGAAGAGCTTGCCAAACTAATAATGATGTGAGAACACAACCTGATGGGAGATCAAAAATGGTAATCAAAGCCTACCTTTACCCGCCGTAATTGTATCACAAACGGTAGCATATTTACTTACTTTGTCAATTCAGTAGCTTGCGATGATAAGGCGATGAGCAACTTAAAAAGTTTGGAGGCGTACCAATACCTACCCACTAACAAAGTCGGTTGGGTGTTATTGAAGGATGTTGTAGATGACCTTGTCTACCTAAAAGCAGACAGAGCCGAGTCAGAGCCTGAGTTATTTTCTTCAATGTAGGTTGAGAGTGCGGTCAGGCTAGGCGAAACAGGAATGGCATGCATCGATGTGCAAAGAAAGTGGAACTCAGGTGTGAGGAAGAATGTAGGGCTGCAGAAGGCGAAACACATACATTTTAAACATCACAGACCCCACCACACATATACAGGTGTAACAGTACTCTTCTTGCGTTGTGTACAATCAATCATCGGCACCAGTCATCGAGATTTATTCGGATAGAAACAGCACAAAATTGCACGTCATGCAATGCACAGCTCACCATCCAACTCTGCACTCACGCACTATATACGAACCCACCCACCAGACACAGTAAGTTGCTAGCTAGTATTAGCTGAAATTCTCTAGAACTAAATGCACAACAAATATGCACCAAAAAACACTACATCTCATGTGTGATGTTCGAATAACATTTACAAACTAATTGATAGAAATTGTACATTTCAATCATCACTTCGGAGTATAAAAATCACTTTTGACATATTGCTGTGCAACCAACAACTTACCGCTGGTTTGGTGCTTGTTCACTGGGACGATTCGAACTGAAACATCTTCCCTCGTAAGCAAGCTACGCAAACCAGCCAATAAGATCCCATGTTGAGTAGGTGAAGGCAAGACAAAACTAAAACCAAAAACCCATTGGCTTAACATTAAAGTGGCATTGGGAATCACCAATATAACCCTGTTACACTCCCCCTACTGAATTCCACTTGCAAACAAAAATAATAAAAATACAGAACTGCACTGTGCAAACATATCAAGTCGTAACAGTATAGATATATTTTTATACCTAATAGAGAAAAATAAAAGGTAAAGCTGTGTATATCGATGATGCAGACCCTGCTTTAAAACAGTCACTAAATATTCCCGGCATTAGACTATTCTCCTTGGGAATTAGAGTGAAAAGCGGTTGATCAATCCCCTTAGCCCTCATAGGTAAACATGCCCTGTCACATGTTAAGTACACTCGGTGACTTTAAAAACATCCAAGTAATAAAATAAACCACCATAAGTGACTATCATATCTGTCACATTACCATCCCGCAACCTCTAATCATGGTCACAATGATGTAAAATCAAAACAAATAAAAGATGTCAATACCATTGACCCTCTATTCACATATTAACCTTCAAGGGTTAACTTTCTGCTGATTCATTCATCAGGTAAGGAATGGTCTGCGTTTGGTAGGTCAGTACGGATATCGTAAGCAGACTGGTCAATTATCTCACTCACTACACTGTTACGGTCTCGGTCAGACTCTTGAAGACTATCTGATCGAGGCAGCTGCAGTATATCTTCCACAGATTCCAAAGGTGGAATATCCTGAGCATCCAAGGATCGCACATCACCCTCCAGGCTTGTGTCACCTGTTCCTTCAGAAGGCAATTCTGACACCCACACTCTGGTTCTGTACTCAGCATCATCATCCACTGCAGTGTCCATGGCAGCTGAGACCACAAGGCTGTCATTCATGTCCTCAGAGAAGAGGAAGAATGTTGACTGGCATTATCAGGTTGTGATGTACTGTCTTCTCCTGTCCAGTGGAGCTGTTCTGAATCTTAAAAGTGTGACTGTCAGCATTCAATCCAGTGACAAGTTAGACAGTATCCTCCCAGCGGTCAGAGAACGTCCGCTTTCCTCGCTCCCCCTTGTTGGCCAGCAACACTCGATCCCCAATCTCCACTGGTGCTCCTCTGACTCTTCTGTTATAAAGGTCAGCATGCCTCTTCAACTGCTTCGCGGCAGATGCCTGTGCTGTATTCATGGCTTATTTCAGATCTCTCCTCAAAGACTGAACAAACTGGTCATAGTCGACAACTTCTGGGTTCTCTATGACAGAGCCAAAGACTATGTCAACAGGCAGTCTTGGCGTCCTCCCAAACATTAACAGGAAAGGGGCAAAGCCTGTGGTCCGAGTGTACGGGGGCTGAGTCACTGGCTTGCTGGGGCTCTCTCATGCCGTCCCTGGGGGGGGTGCCTCACCTGGGTGGGTTGATTCACTGTTGTGGTCAGCCTGTCTGGGTTGGCGCCCCCCCTTGGGTTGTGCTGTGGCGGAGATCTTTGTGGGCTATACTCGGCCTTGTCTCAGGATGGTAAGTTGGTGGTTGAAGATATCCCTTTAGTGGTGTGGGGGCTGTGCTTTGGCAAAGTGGGTGGGGTTATATCCTTCCTGTTTGGCCCTGTCCGGGGGTGTCCTCGGATGGGGCCACAGTGTCTCCTGACCCCTCCTGTCTCAGCCTCCAGTATTTATGCTGCAATAGTTTGTGTCGGGGGGCTAGGGTCAGTTTGTTATATCTGGAGTACTTCTCCTGTCCTATTCGGTGTCCTGTGTGAATCTAAGTGTGCGTTCTCTAATTCTCTCCTTCTCTCTTTCTTTCTCTCTCTCGGAGGACCTGAGCCCTAGGACCATGCCCCAGGACTACCTGACATGATGACTCCTTGCTGTCCCCAGTCCACCTGGCCATGCTGCTGCTCCAGTTTCAACTGACCTGGGCCCTAGGACCATGTCCCAGGACTACCTGACATGATGACTCCTTGCTGTCCCCAGTCCACCTGACTGTGCTGCTGCTCCAGTTTCAACTGTTCTGCCTTACTATTATTCAACCATGCTGGTCATTTATGAACATTTGAACATCTTGGCCATGTTCTGTTATAATCTCCACCCGGCACAGCCAGAAGAGGACTGGCCACCCCACATATGCTCTCTCTAATTCTCTTTCTTTCTCTCTCTCGGAGGACCTGAGCCCTAGGACCGTGCCCCAGGACTACCTGACATGATGGCTCCTTGCTGTCCCCAGTCCACCTGACTGTGCTGCTGCTCCAGTTTAAACTGTTCTGCCTTATTATTATTCGACCATGCTGGTCATTTATGAACATTTGAACATCTTGGTCATGTTCTGTTATAATCTCTACCCGGCACAGCCAGAAGAGGATTGGCCACCCCACATAGCCTGGTTCCTCTCTAGGTTTCTTCCTAGGTTTTGGCCTTTCTAGGGAGTTTTTCCTAGCCACCGTGCTTTTACACCTGCATTGTTTGCTGTTTGGGGTTTTAGGCTGGGTTTCTGTACAGCACTTTGAGATATCAGCTGATGTACGAAGGGCTATATAAATAAATTTGATTTGATTGTACAATTGTATGCAAACCTGAGGGCCTTCAGCAACTGAGGCCATCTGTGCGTTGCTCTCGTCGGCAGGGCCCGGATCATGTTTCCCAACGTCCTATTCATCCTTTCGCAGGACCCGCTCCCCATCGGATGGTACAGCGTGGTGTGAGACTTCTGAACACCTGCAACACTCAACAGTTTGGTCATTAAAGCGCTCTCAAAGTTGGCTCCCTGGTCTGAGTATATATGGCGAGGCATCCAGTAGACACAGAAATAGTTGTTCCACAACTGATGAGTTACAGACTTAGCACACTGGTTCGGACACAAGAAGGCATGAGCCAATTTGGTAAAGTGGTCAGTAACAACGAGCACATCCAAGGACTTGTTTGAAGAATCTTCTGCAGACCAGAAGTCTATGCACACTAGTTCAAGAGGCTCAGTTGTTATTATGCTCTCAAGAGGAGCTCTTGCTTCCGGATAAGGAGTCTTGCTCACCACGCATCTACTACAGCACTTCACATAAGCTTTCACCTCCCTCTCCAGGTCATGCCAGAAGAACCTCTGTCTTGTCAGGTAGACTGTTCTCTGTTGGCCCTGGTGGCCAGCTTCATCATGGACACCCTTCAACACCATTGTTTTCATGGAGGCTGGAACCACATACAGATAAGTTTCTCTTTGTAACCACATTCTTCGAAACATGATACCGTACACCCATCTTCATGGTCAACTTGTCCCAACTTCTGAGAAGACACAAAACCTCAACACTCTCATGGGCACGCTCTCTCCAGGATGGTCTTCGCCCCCTCTCCACAAAGAAGATCACTCTGCTGATCATGTTGTCATCACGCTGCTTACTCATCAGTAGTTCTCGACATTGGTCTGCTCTGCTCTGTCTGTGCGCACAGCGTTAGCTTCAGCTAGTAAAGTTTCGTATGGGACCCTTGTCAGGCGATGGAGTGCACTGGGTCGTACGAAGGGCTCTCTGCACAAAGCATCTGCAACATTTATTTTTCCAGGGATGTACTTAATGTCAAACTCATACGGTGCCAGCTTGGCGACCCATCTCTGTTCGCAAGCATCAAGCTTTGCTTTGGTCAGAATGTATGTCAAGGGATTATTATCTGTCCATACTGTGAACTGCTGTCCCCGTAGCCAGTGGTGGAACTTGTCACAGATAGCCCATTTCATGGCAAAGAACCCGAGCCTGCGTGCAGGATACCTCGACTGCCCATAACTGAGGGACTTGCTCGCGAAGGCTATGGATCTCGCTGTAGCTCCCTGTTCCTGCACCTGGGACAGCACAGCACCTAAACCGTTGCTGGACGCATCCACTGAGAGTAGAAAGGGTTTGTTGAAGTTGGGGTGGGCCAACAAAAGCTGGTACAGTAAGGCTTGCTTTAGCTGGAATAAGGCCTGTCTGCATTCTGCTGTCCAGTAGGCAGCCGTCAACTTCCTGACAGGTGAGCTTCGCTTCTTTTTCCAGCGTGGAGCCTTGTGTCCAGTAGTCAATCCAAAGAGAGGCTTTGCGATGGTCGAGCAACCTTCAAGGAGCTGTAGATAATACACCACCAGCTACACCATCCGCACTAATGATATGCCCCAGAAACTTCACAGAACTCTGCAGAAAGTTACACTTTTTTGGCGCCAACTTCAGGTTGTAAGCCTTGAGACGCTCAAAAAACATTTCCAGGCGCTGTATAGCCAGATCTTCAGTGGGCGCATAGACCAAGACATCGTCAAGGTAACACAGCAGGCTAAGAAAGTTCTGATCCCCAAAGATGTTTAGCATCATCCTCATAAAGGTTGCAGAACTATTATATAACCCCTGTGGCATAGAATAGCCAGAGGTAAGGTCCATTGTTGAGAAAAAGGCATTTCCACCTAAAGCAGCCAGCATGTCAGCCTCGTGAGGGAGTGGGTGGGCATCTTTGATGGTGCGAGCTTTGATCAAATGAAAATCAGTACAGAGTCTCAGGTCTCCAGACTTCTTCCATACAAGGACAAGGGGAGAGGCGAACTCACTACTAGACTTCCTTATGATTTCATGTTCATCCATCTCATTCAATGCTTGTTTGAGCTTCTCATATTGATTTGGTGAAAGGCATCCGAAAGGGTTTCTCATCACTCAGTTGAAAGACATACGGAAGCTTTTCCACAATCCAACTAGTGCCTTGAAAAAATGGACTGGTACTCAGCTATGAGCTGGATGAGTTTCTTCTTACCAGCAGGAGACACTTGACAAGATCCTACGTCAATATCAGTCAAATCTAAGTCACGTAAGACCTCAGAACTGCTTGAACTGTTTGGTCCATCAGTATCGTGAAGTTGGCTGGAACCGTCATCAGTCAGTGTCAAGTCATCTTGGCAGCCGTTCTCTGCACTTGCTGCTGTAAAGCTGCTGATGAGTCATCATTCACACACGAACAGTCAAAGTCCTCAAGAGCCATGCAAGGAAAGACATCGGCTAGAGTGCCGTTTCGTCTCAATGTCACTGTCTTCTGAGAAGGGTTTATCACTCTAACGGGGAGCCATCCATCCCCCCGCAATAGAGCTACTGTCCTCCCTACCAGGATTGACCTTGGTGTTGACCTTGAACTGCTGGGCAAAATCAAAACAGCACTGTCCGCTGATAGATTCTGAGTGTTTCGTAGTCTGCCCCAACTAAGTGCTCCTGCATAGGCTCTAGAGTCACAGCCCCTTTTAGTCTCACATTTCCAACTTTGTCAGGTACTTCACTGTCTCTCCAGCTCTCCACATTAGCCATCATCTCGATTAGCTTGCTCTCCTCACCCCCGTCACACACAGGAGTGTAAACCCTCTTCCAGAGATCTCCATTAGTCTTCAGGTGGCGAATCAAGTGCTTTAGGAGATTGCTGCCCAAGGTCATCACTCTGGCCTTCAAACACCAGTGTAGGCATGGCAACACTACAGCCATCACAGCTCACATACTCCCAAAGGCCTCGTCTTCAACCCACCACAACCAACCAAGACTATGTATGTAGGACTCAATGATGGACTTTAACACTCCTGCATGCAGCAGTTCAGGTAAGACCCTAGAGCTCAAGGTACAAGCCATGGATCCACTGTCAAGCATAGCTCTCACTTCTACTTCTCCTCCTATTAACACCTTGGCATAGAATAAATCATCATACGGGGAAAGTCTCTGTGTGTTCTGCATTATGATACTCTTCTCAGTCTCTATTTCGTCACAAACCCTTTTATATACAGACTCCAAATCAACAGCTCTCACTGATGGGGACTCTACAAATGGCCCAACACTCTCCCCTTCTACATGCAGGCCTACTAGTTTTCCGGGAGCTGAGCAGTGGTTACTGTAGGGACTCCACCAGCTGTGCTCAGAGCTGCGGCCTTGGGGCACTGAGAGTGTGCGTGGCCAGCTACATGACAAAGAAAGCAGAGGTGATTGGCCCTGCAGTGAAAGTAAGTATCATGTCCAACATCGCCGCACACGTTACATGGCCCATTAGACTTCAATTTGCTCCTATTCCCTTTTTGGAACTTACGGTCAGACTGTTGTGGCCTCTACTCCAGCCCACACTCCAGCATTGCAAGGATACATTCCATCGGCTCAGCTGAGCCCTGAATAGTCTGGGCTGGGTAAGGCAACGTATTGGGTACTTCCATGTGGGTTCTCACAGCAGGCATGGTGATGGGCATGACATCACCAACTTCTTGCTTCATTGTTGCGATGGCTGGGGTCAACTTAGATAGGTGAGAGTACCTCTGCTTCCTCCTGTATTCATCCAACCTCTCATGAACATCTGCAGCGGTCCATTGCTGTAATGGCTTGCACTTAAAGATAAGGGACAGTTCAGCGTTAGGGCAATGTCTGATGAACATGTCTGTGAGCTCACGAGATGGGTCTTCAACACTTTTTTTTCTGTCTCTTTAGACAATCTTCAGCAACCTCCATAGCCCTGTTCAGTCTGAGCCAATATTCAAATGGTTGTTCATCAGTCAGAGGTAATGTGGCATAAAAGTCAGTGAGGGGCATGCTTGAAAAAGCAGCATCACTAAAATGTTGTTTCAGTATGTCAAATAGATAAATCAACGCAGGGATTGCTGCGTTTGCCCACTTTATTAACAACATCGCGGGCCCTTCCCATAAGCCTACCCAAAACCTCAACTGCTTGGTCCATCACAGATACGCCCCTTTTCCGCATGTAAACCATGACCATATCCTCCCACTCATGCACTGTGCACTTTTCAGAGCCATCCCCCCAAAAGTACACCGGCTCCCTGATAGACTTCAAAACCAGGTTCAGGCCTGACACATTCATACCCCTAAAGCTGCATGCATTCCCCATAACATTGTCCCTAACATATCCAACAATTGCCTTTGACTCCAAACAGGAGGAAATGTTCTCCCCAGACAATGGGAAATCAACACACTAATAAAAATTTAAATAGCAAAAAAAATGTTTTAACCTCACTTCAAAGTCTAACGTAAATCTAGTACACTGGTAAAACTCACCCTACTTACATCAGATACATGTTAGAATTGCAAATAAACAAGTAATACAAAAGTTATCGTTTATCTGTGGAGAGAGTCTCAGCCAGAGAAATCATCAATTCTTGATAATAAAACATTGCAAATGTGATATCGCCATAAACTGCACCGGCAAAGTCTTATCTGATTCTTCAACGGCGAAGTTCTGAGATGGAAATCCAGCGACGGATGATCCGATCCAGGAGAACGGTCACGGAACCACTGTAACAGTACACTTCTTGCGTTGTGTTTAATCAATCATCTACACAAACTCCAACTTGGACAGAACCTACTTCACCCCAATGGAACAGATGGATACTCCCTTCAGGTGGATAAAAATGGACAGCACCTAATTCACCTCAATGGAACAGATGGATACTCCCTTCAGGTGGGTAAAAATGGACAGCACCTAATTCACCTCAATGGAACAGATGGATACTCCCTTCAGGTGGGTAAAAATGGACAGCACCTAATTCACCTCAATGGAAGAGATGGATACTACCTTCAGGTGGGTAAAAATGGACAGCACCTAATTCACCCCAATGGAAGAGATGGATACTCCCTTCAGGTGGGTAAAAATGGACAGCACCTAATTCACCTCAATGGAAGAAATGGATACAACCTTCAGGTGGGTAAAAATGGACAGAACCTAATTCACCCCAATGGAACAGATGGATACTCCCTTCAGGTGGGTAAAAATGGACAGCACCTAATTCACCTCAATGGAAGAGATGGATACAACCTTCAGGTGGGTAAAAATGGACAGAACCTAATTCACCCCAATGGAAGAGATGGATACTCCTTTCAGGTGGGTAAAAATGGACAGCACCTAATTCACCCCAATGGAAGAGATGGATACTACCATCGGGTGGGTAAAAATGGACAGCACCTAATTCACCCCAATGGAAGAGATGGGTACTCCCTTCAGGTGGGTAAAAATGGACAGCACCTAATTCACCTCAATGGAACAGATGGATACTCCCTTCAGGTGGGTAAAAATGGACAGCACCTAATTCACCCCAATGGAAGAGATGGGTACTCCCTTCAGGTGGGTAAAAATGGACAGCACCTAATTCACCTCAATGGAACAGATGGATACTCCCTTCAGGTGGGTAAAAATGGACAGCACCTAATTCACCTCAATGGAACAGATGGATACTACCTTCAGGTGGGTAAAAAAGTTTCCAAGAAAATAGATGATTAGCTGTATTATTTCAAGTATTGAACATTGTAAACTCATACTAATCAGAATTTTGTGGCAATGCACTTTCTTATTCCTTCATTCAGACACAAGTGACCATGATGTCACAACTTGTGGACTTGTTACGTGCTGCTGCTGTGGGGTTTGTTACTAACGTTACTATGTTACCTGCCAACTTTTCGGTTTTTACTTTTTAATTACCGTTTTATATTTTTATTTTTTCCCCCTCGCTCAACTTTTTTCTTTCAACTTTTTCACCCTGGATGCTTTATCTGGACATGGTTTTATACGACCTTCACCAGCCGAAGCTAAGTAATAACATTAGTATTATGCCTTCTAATTGCAGTCGTTGTACTCATAATATATAGGAGAACGATCGCCTTACGGTGAAGATAGCCGTGCTGCAAGCCCAGCTTCAGACGCAATCGTTAGGCAAGGGTAACTTCAGTGTAGGAAAGGATGAAGTACAGATAGTAGTATAAATCCCATCGCAAGGCAGACAACTTTCTCGTGGCTTCTGGAAGGAAATGCTGTAGGAATATTCAACCAGTGTCATTCATTCAGCCGATAGAAACTTTCTACCGGTTTTCCCCATTAAGCAACTAGTCGGAGTCAAAGGCCAAGCCTTCTCTGGTCTCTCCTCCACCTGTTACGGGGTCTGGGACACCGAAGCCTCCCACCATTAGCTCTGACAAATTGAAAACCCTACTAATTGGCGACTCCATTACCCGCAGTATTAGACTTAAAACGAATCATCCAGCGATCATACACTGTTTACCAGGAGGCAGGGCTACTGACGTTAAGGCTAATCTGAAGATGGTGCTGGCTAAGGCTAAAACTGGCGAGTGTAGAGAGTATAGGGATATTGTTATCGACGTTGGCACCAACAATGTTAGGATGAAACAGTCAGAGGTCACCAAACGCAACATAGCTTCAGCGTGTAAATCAGCTAGAAAGATGTGTCGGCATCGAGTAATTGTCTCTGGCCCCCTCCCAGTTATGTGGAGTGATGAGCTCTACAGCAGTCTCACAACTCAATCTCTTGTTGAAAACTGTTTTCCCAAAAGATAGAATTTGTAGATAATTGGCCCTCTTTCTGGGACTCACCCACAAACAGGAACAAGCCTGGCCTGATGAGGAGTGACGGACTCCATCCTAGCAGGAGGGGTGCTCTCATTTTATCTATGAACATGGACCGGGCTCTAACTCCTCTTGTTCCACTATGAGATAGGGTGCAGGCCAGGCAGCAGGCTGTTAGCAAGGCCTGCCAGCTTAGTGGAGTCTGACACTAACTAGCACAGTCAGCGTAGTCAGCTCAGCTATCCCCATCGTGTCTGTGCCTCGATCTAGGTTGGGCAAAACTAAACATGGCGGTGTTTGCTCTGGCAATCTCACTGGAATAAAGACTTCCATTCCTGTCATTATTGAAAGAGATTGTGATATCTCAAAATAGGGCAACTTAATGTTAGATCCCTCACATCCAAGGCAGTTATGGTCAATGAACTAATCACTGATTATAATCTTGATGTGATTGGCCTGACTGAAAAATGGCTTAATTAAGCCTGATAAATTTACTGTGCTAAATGAGGCCTCTCGTCCTGGTTAAACTAGTGACCATATCCACCACTCATCGCGCAAAGGTGGAGGTGTTGCTAACATTTACGATAGCAAATTTCTTCATTTTATTTTTCAAATTTACAAAAATAAATGATAGCATTTTTGTCTTGAGCTTCCAGTCATGAAATCTATACTCACTGCCACAGTCATACTCTGGACCTGGTCCTGTGGAATAAATATTGTGGATGTTAATGTTTTTCCTCATAATCCTGGACTATCGGATCATCAAAAGCCATGCTATAAATTCTCGGACAACCAAAAGATTCCTAGATGCCCTTCCAGACTCCCTCCACCTACCCAAGGACGTCAGAGTACAACTATCGGTTAACCACCTAACTGAGGAAGTAAATTGAACCTTGCGTAATACCCTAGATGCAGTCGAACCCCAAAAAACTAAAAACATTTTTCATAAGAAACTAGCTCCCTGGGATATATAAAATGCACAAGCCCTGAAGCAAGCTTCCAGGAAATTGGAATGGAAATGGCACTACACCAAACTGGAAGTCTTCCGATTAGCTTGGAAAGGCCGTACAATGCAGTATCAAAGAGCCCTCACTTCTGCTCGGCCATCCCATTTTTCCAACCTAATTGAGGCGAATAAGAACAATCCAAAATGTGTTTTTGAAACTGCCGCAAAAAAGCAGCATTCCCCAAGGGAGGATGGCTTTCACTTCAGCAGTGATAAATTCATGAACTTCTTTGACGAAAAGATCATGATCATTTGAAAGCAAATGAGACTTTAAATATGTATATTTCTCCAATGCTCAGCTGTCCTGAGTCTGCACAACACTGCCAGGACCTAGGATCAAGGGAGACACTCAAGTGTTTTAAAAATTAATACTATACCTCTTAACACATTGATGAAAATAGTAATGGCCTCAACTTTCAAGCTGCATACTGGACCCTATTCCATCTAAACTACTGAAAGAGCTGCTTCCTGTGCTTGGCCCTCCTATGTTGAACATAATAAAACGGCTCTCTGTCCACCGGATGTGTACCAAACTCACTAAAAGTGGCAGTAATAAAGCCTCTCTTGAAAAAAACAAACCTTGACGCAGAAAACATAAAGAACTATTGGCCTATATCTAATCTCCCATTCCTCTCAAAAAAGTTTGATTTTTTTTTATATGTAATGCTTCAGTCTTGTTTTAGACCCAATCATAGCTCTGAGACTGCAATTGTGAAAGTGATAAATTACCTTTTAATTGATGATGTCAGACCAAGGCTCTGCATCTGTCCTCGTGCTCCAAGACCTTGGTGCTGCTTTTGATACCATCGATCACAACATTCTTTTGGAGAGATTGGTAACCAAATTTGGTCTACACGGACAAGTTCTGGCCTGGTTTAGATCTTATCTGTCGGATAGATGTCAGTTTGTCTCTGTGGATGGTTTGTCCTCTAACAAATCAACTGTACATGTCAGTGTTCCTCAAGGCTCTGCTTTAGGACCATTATTGTTTTCACCATATAGTTTACCTCTTGGTGATGTCATTTGGAAACTTAATGTTAACTTTCACTGCTATTTGGATGATACACAGCTGTACATTTCGATGAAACATAGTGAAGCCCCAAAATTGCCCTCCCTGGAAGCCTGTGTTTCAGACATAAGGAAGTGGATGGCAGGACATTTTTTAATTTTTAAACTCACAAAACAGAGATGCTAGTTCTAGGTCCTAAGAAACAAATATATCTTCTGTTGGATCTGACAATTAATCTTGATGGTTGTACAGTTGTCTCAAATAAAACTGTGAAGGACTTCGGCGTTACTCTGGAAGCTGATCTCTCACAAGACGTTTTCAAAGACAGCTTTTTTCCATCTACGTAACATTGCATAAATCAGACATTTTTTGTCCAAAGGTGATGCAGACAATTTAATCCATGCTTTGGTCACTTCTAGGTTAGACTACTGCAATGCTCTACTTTCCGGCTACCCGGATAAAGCACTAAATAAACTTCAGTTGGTGCTAAACACGGCTGCTAGAATTTTGACTCAAACCCAAAAATGTGATCATATTACTCCAGTGCTAGCCTACCTACGCTGGCTTCCTGTTAAAAGGCTAGGGCTGATTTCAAGGTTTTACTGCTAACCTACAAAGAATTACATGGGCTAGCTCCTACCTATTTTTCTGATTTGGTCCTGCCGTACATACCTACACGTACGCTACGGTCACAAGATATAGGCCTCCTTATTGTCCCTAGAATTTCGAAGCAAACAGCTAGAGGCAGGGCTTTCTCCTATAGAGCTCTATTTTTATGGAATGGTCTGCCTATCCATGTGAGAGACGCAGACTCTGTCTTTATTGAAGACTCATCTCTTCAGTAGGTCCTATGATTGAGTGTAGTCTGGCCCAGGAGTGTTAAGGTGAACGGAAAGGCACCGGAGCAACGAACCACCCTTGCTGTCTCTGCCTGGCCGGTTCCACTCTCTCCACTGGGATTCTCTGCCTCTAACCCTATTACGGGGGCTAAGTCACTGGCTTAATGGTGCTCTTCCATGCCGTCCCTAGCAGGGGTGATTCACTGAGTAGGTTGAGTCACTAACGTGATATTCCTGTCCGGGTTGGCGCCCCCCTTGGGTTCTTTGCCGTGGGGGACATCTTTGTGGGCTATACTCTGCCCTGTCTCAGGATAGTAATTTGGTGGTTTGAAGATATCCCGCTAGTTGTGTGGGGGCTGTGCTTTGGCAAAGTGGGTGGGGTTATCTTGCCTGTTTGGCCCTGTCCGGGGGTATCGTCGGACAGGGCCACGGTATCTCCCAATCCCTCCTGTCTCAGCCTCAAGTATTTATGCTGCAATAATTTGTGTCGGGGGGCTAGGATCAGTCTGTTATATCTGGAGTATTTCTCATGTCTTACCCGGTGTCCTGTGTGAATTTAAGTATGTTCCCTCTAACTCTTTCTCTCGGAGGACCTGAGCCCTATTTTCTTTATTTCACTAGGCAAGTCAGTTAAGAACAAATTCTTATTTTCAATGACGGCCTACGAACAGTGGGTTAACTGCCTGTTCAGGGGCAGAACGACAGATTTGTACCTTGTCAGCTCGGGGATTTGAACTTGCAACCTTCCGGTTACTAGTCCAACGTGTTATGAACCTATCACTACATTTTCCACCATAAGCCTCTGAAATTAACAACCATTCCTGTTGGAGCAGTTAGATATTTTACTGGCATAGTAGTGACTAAGATTCAGTTCTTGAGTCCAGATTTTTTGCCTTCTGCAAAACACTTTGTGCAGTCAATAACACAGATTGTGTTTTTAAAAATTCTCCTGAAAAACCTGCGGCATAGTAGCCTTTATCATTTCACGAGGCAGCCATGGAATGAGATCCTTGGTGTGCTCAGCAATGACATCTTTCCACAATTTCAATGTTTTACTGACCGGAAGACCTTTTGAAGGGTCTTGCTAAATCAGCTATAACAAAGTTGGGTCTAAGTTTCATTAGTGTCAACAGAATTTGGTCTACAACCAGCATTGTTGATGATGTGGGGGCAAAACCTTGTAAGCAAGACACAAGAGTGTCGAATTCTAATAGTGGAATCCCTGTGTACAGCAGACAGTCGGCACCATCTTTCAATGTAACATCTGCAACAGACAGTGACCTCTCAGGGGCTGGTGCAGTTGTCATGCCACATGTGATGATAGGTCCTTTGGAGTAGGTGGCGTCCACCTCTGCTGGGTCTGACTACTGTGTTTGGGCATCATGGAAGGTCTTTGAAATAGGACCTGGCTCCTCAGAAACCTCCACCACACCAGGCTCATCTGAAGGTGGTGATTAGTTGAATATGAATACAGATGATTAGTTAATGAGATTGGGTAAGGATCTGGAAAAGAAAATTAGGGATACATAGACTAGGTTTAATATTTTCTAAATAGGTTATTTGTCGATTAATATTATTATAAATTGAGAATCATGGATTAAGGTTCCACAATATGCACCTCATTTCTAATGTCAGGTAGCCTACCACTGACTCAGTGTTTACAATTATAAAGCTTTAAACAAAGATTTCATAAGTGGCAGATTAAAAAAGGACACTAGTCCTTTTCAGACCCTGACTAGAAGATTTCGTCGTCAGATTCTAGTAACAAAAACTGAAGACAAACACGCGATATCAAAACTAGTCAACATAGCTCTTCTTGTGGCATGTCTGTCAACCCTCCCGCTGAGGCGGTGTCTCTTCCCTGGTGGCCTCAACCCAGAAAGAGTTTTGGGTTATCCTGCGCTGGCGTCTTATCAACGAAGTGACACGAGGAAACATACAACTTTTTGGGGGGCTTTTTTAAAAGTTAAAGTTTTTGAGCAAGTTTCTTTTCGCTTCCTCGTCATTTGGGAGGTGATGCCAAGATGGCGGCTTGAACAGATGCTATTTTACAGAGCTCAGCACCAAACTTCAGAAATGTTGTGAAAAGAAGAAGTTTACAGTCATTACTATTTTTATTTGTTCAAGATATAAGACCTTTCCGGTGACTGGAATAATAGTATAATGTATTTTGGCATGTCCATACAAAGTCGTGACAAAAATATAAAAGAAACTAACCATTCTATTGCTAATCAACAAGAGAGAAATGTGCTAATAGACACCTGCCATAACTACGCTTGGCCTATGGATAATATCATGCTTTCGAATGCTGTTGAAGTTGACGAATTCCCCTCTTTACCGGTTACTCTGTGCAAACCTCCACCCTCCAAAAACCCCAACATGAACTCTGATATCGTGGCTACCCTCCCCTTCCTTACTCATCAACTCCAGGTCTGACGCCATTGACAAAATTGTTGGCACAAACACCACGGTTAACGAAGGCTTGAAAGACTGGAGTTTGCATGTGGTGAAATCAAGGATGTGAAAACGAGAGTAGCAAAAGTTTTTTTAAATGTAGAAAAGAATAACAATGTCTACCATAGACGTCTCACTGATCTGGAACAATACACAAGAAGATGGAACCTGAGACTCTACGGCTTGCCAGAGGTGGAGAATGAAGATGGAACCTGAGACTCTACGGCTTGCCAGAGGTGGAGAATGAAGATGGAACCTGAGACTCTACGGCTTGCCAGAGGTGGAGAATGAAGATGTGCAAGGAGAGGCTATCCGCATCTGCTAAGAAGTTTTGCCTGCAGTGAAGAACAAAGTTGGTGATACCATCGACGTTGTGAATCGCCTCGGCAACAGCAAAACAATTGAAGACCAAGGGGTATCATCATCCTCTTCACTGCCAGATTCTACAGGGATGCTGTTTGGAAAGCTGATAGGAAGAACGCCTTCCTTCAGAGCCATGGTATGCGTTTCACCGAGCATCTCAGCCCGGAGGACATAGAAAGAAGGAAAAAGTTGTGGCCAACGATCAAGATAGCACGAAATGAGGAGAAGGTTGCTTACTTCGTCGGAGGACGAGGCTACATCAACAGTTCAGAAATCCATATTCCTCCCTAAAATCTCACCAGAAGGAACAGGTTAATGGTTTCAGCCATGGTATTCTCATTTTCCTTATGTTGTTTACCAAACAAGCATCAGGTGACAATGTCAGTCTACTCGGGTACTTCAATTTATTAGTTTGTTCATGTATGACCAGAATAGCTATTTTGTTTACAAACTTATGATTGAAAGCTGTATTTATTTATGTATACAGTAACTAAGATTCTGTTTTAAAGGGCATACAGGTCTGCTCTGACTTTACACGGTTATTGTTCTATTTGGTTATTAATACTTATTTCCAAGTAAAAAAGGTCTTAGGAACATGTATATGTAAAACATTTTTTATTCAATTATTTTATGATAATAATATCCTATTGGTGAGCCAAATGGTAAACGCAGAGGATCTTTTACTAAGTTAGAATGAATACCTTATCACTTTATATGGTCCCTGTAACACCTAAAGATTTTGCAATTGTTTTAGATGCCATTCCCTCAGGTGTTGCTTTATTATTCAGGAACATGTCAAGACCTGACCCCCAGAGCCTAGCTTCTATTGACCCTGTTGACTCATCAGTAGGAAAGACCTGACCCTCGGAGCCTACCTTCTGTTGACTCATCAGTAGGAAAGACCTGACCCTCAGAGCCTACCTTCTATTGACCCTGTTGACTCATCAGTAGGAAAGACCTGACCCTCAGAGCCTACCTTCTATTGACCCTGTTGACTCATCAGTAGGAAAGACCTGACCCTCGGAGCCTACCTTCTGTTGACTCATCAGTAGGAAAGACCTGACCCTCAGAGCCTACCTTCTATTGACCCTGTTGACTCATCAGTAGGAAAGACCTGACCCTCAGAGCCTACCTTCTATTGACCCTGTTGACTCATCAGTAGGAAAGACCTGACCCTCAGAGCCTACCTTCTGTTGACCCTGTTGACTCATCAGTAGGAAAGACCTGACCCTCGGAGCCTACCTTCTGTTGACTCATCAGTAGGAAAGACCTGACCCTCAGAGCCTACCTTCTATTGACCCTGTTGACTCATCAGTAGGAAAGACCTGACCCTCAGAGCCTACCTTCTATTGACCCTGTTGACTCATCAGTAGGAAAGACCTGACCCTCAGAGCCTACCTTCCATTAACCCTGTTGACTCATCAGTAGGAAAGATTTGTTTCTCTTTTGGTCCATTCAACAACAGAGTGATTAAGAACCTTGTTTCAGCAGGATGTTGTATCTATCTATACCTTATGTCATGCCTTATTGGAATGGATTTATTGATAATATCTGTTGGAAAAAAGTTTGGATGATGCCACATACATACCTACTTGTTAACAAAATTAAGGAAGTTTCCATTAAAAGTATTAATAAATATTATCCTGCCAACCATTATATGAAGAAGTTTAAGAAAAACATAGTCAAATTGTACCTTTTGTAATGACTACCCAGAAACGGTGTTGCATTTTTAAAAACATTGTATTAAAGTCAGAAAACTGTGGCAAGACATCAGTAGATTTATAATTTAACGCATTTATGAAAATGTTACACTATTGTGGAGAGATGTACTGCTTGGATTGTTTACCTACAATAGAAATAATCGGAAACAATTTTATGTAATTTACTTCATTACCGTATTCTTTTGGCCAAATTTAATATTCACAGATGTAAAATAAAAAACAAAACACCACATTTTCTTACCTTACAAAAATAAATTTAACTGTATTTTAAATACTCTACTAACAAAAAGCTGTTGGAATTATACAGTTGAAGTCGCAAGTTGACATACACTTAGGTTGGAGTCATCAAAACTCATTTTTCAACCACTCCACAAATTTCTTGTTAACAAACTATAGTTTTGACAAGTCGGTTAGGACATCTACTTTGTGCATGACAGTCATTTTTCCAACAATTGTTTACAGACAGATTATTTAACTTATAATTCAATGTATCACAATTCCAGTGAGTCAGAAGTTTACATACACTAAGTTGAATGTGCCTTTAAACAGCTTGGAAAATTCCAGAAAATTATGTCATGGATGTAGAAATTTCTGATAGGCTAATTGACATAATTTGAGTCAATTGGAGGTTTACTAGTGGATGTATTTCAAGGCCTGCCTTCAAACTAAGTCACATGTTGCTTGACATCATGGGAAAATCAAAAGAAATCAGACAAGACCTCACAAAAAAATTTGTAAACCTCCACAAGTCTGGTTCATCCTTGGGAGCAATTTCCAAATGCCTGAAGGTACCACGTTCATCTGTACAAACAATAGTACGCAAGTATGAACACCATGGGACCACGCAGCCGTCATTCCGCTCAGGAAGAAGACGCGTTCTGTCTCCTAGCGATGAACGTACTTTGGTGCGTTAAAGTGCAAATCAATCCCAGAACAACAGCAAAGGACCTTGTGAAGATGCTGGATGAAACGGGTACAAAAGTATCTATATCCACAGTAAAACAAGTCCTATATCGACACAACCTGAAAGGCTGCTCAGCAAGGAAGAAGCCACTGCTCCAAAACCACAATAAAAAGCCAGACTACAGATTGCAACTGCACATGGGGACAAAGATTGTACTTTTGGATAAATGTCCTCTGATCTGATGAAACAAAAATAGAACTGTTTGTCCATAATGACCATTATGTTTGGAGGAAAAAGAGGGAGGCTTGCAATCCGAAGAACACCATCCAAACCGTGAAGCACGGGGGTGGCAGCATCATGTGGTGGGGGGTGCTTTGCTGCAGGAGGGACTGGTGCTCTTCACAAAATAGATGGCTCATGAGGAAGGAGAATTACAGTGGGGCAAAAAAGTATTTAGTCAGCCACCAATTGTGCAAGTTCTCCCACTTAAAAAGATGAGAGGCCTGTAATTTTCATCATAGGTACACTTCAACTATGACTGACAAAATGAGAAGAAAAAAATCCAGAAAATCACATTGTAGGATTTTAAATTAATTTATTTGCAAATTATGGTGGAAAATAAGTAGGCCTACAAACCTGACTCGATTACACCAGCTCTGTCAAGAGGAATGGGCCAAAATTCACCCAATTTATTGTGGGAAACTTGTGGAAGGCTACCCAAAACATTTGACCCAAGTTAAACAATGTAAAGGCAATGCTACCAAATACTAATTGAGTGTATGTAAACTTCTGACCCACTGGGAATGTGATGAACAAAATAAAAGCTTAAATAAATAATTCTCTCTACTATTATTCTGACATTTCCCAGGGACAGGGAATCTTTACAAGGATTAAATGTCAGGAAATGTGAAAATCTGAGTTTAAATGTATTTGGCAAAGATGTATGTAAACTTCCGACTTCAACTTTATATTAATTTGGGGACAGGTCGAAAAGCATTAAACATTTATGGCAATTTATCTAGCTGGCTTGCAGTTGCTGGCTAATTTTTCGTATTTAGCTAGCTAGCTTGCTGTTGCTAGCTAATTTGTCCTGGGATATAAACATTGAGTTGTTATTTTACCTGAAATGCACGAGGTCCTCTAGTCGGACATATACTCCACACATAAAATGGTCAAACGAATCATTTCTAATCATCTCTCCTCCTTCCAGGCTTCTTTTTCTTCATATGGCGATTGGCAATAAAGGTGCATTACCACAACCAACCTCAGTTCATCTTTCAATCACCCACGTGAGTATATCTTCCTAAAAACCAATGAGAATATGGCATATGGGTATATGCTTATAAAAACCAATGAGTAGATGGGAGAGGCAGGACTTGCAACGTGTTCTGTGTTACAAATATAATTAACTTCTATTTTAGCACCTGGCAACGCAGATGCTTGTTGGCACACGCAAGAAGTGTGGGTGCAATGATTGAATAACGTGTGTACATTTATTTTGCAACGCTCGTTCACGCGACGTGACCAGTGTGGTCAGCATGTTAGCCTAGTCCCAGATCTGTTTCTTGCCAACTCCTATGGCCATTGACGTGGCAGATCTGGGACCAGGTCTAATTCTTGTCTCATTGACATTTCAGCCCATTTGGAACAGAACCTTCTTCCAACCATTAAGATGTATTTATCAGATTGAGTGAAACAGAGAACAGTGATATTCTTCCATAAACCCTGTTGCCTCAGTTCACAAGTGTCTCATCTAAGATTTTTACCCATAGTACAACCACCCACATTGCTAGCCAACTCTTATGACCCCTTGTCTTTGTCTCACTTCCTCAGTTTTCAGATACCGCTTTGTGCTGACCACTACATGCTAAAGTGCCTGGAGTCCATCTCAGACCAGATCCACTCTCACACCATGACCTCCCTGAGGCAGAGGCTCGGCCTATGGATGGCTGACCAGCGAGCAGGGAGCCACGCTGGCCCTCCCTCAGTGAGGTAAGGGCCTACATTTCAACAGCTGTTGCCAGAGTGACACATTAACCTGGATTACTTGATTTGGGATTATTTTGTCAGATGAGTGTGTGTGGGTGCATGCATATAAAGCAGACTCCTCCAACAGTATACTCATTCCTCTCCCTTCTTTCTTCAGATGACATCAGAGTGGAACCCTCTTCTTGATGTCATAAAACATATTACTCCCCTAAACAATTTTCTCCATAAGAGAACATCCTTACTACCTTCCCTCAGACTATGAACCAAGTTAAGTACACCCTTGTTGCTTTGACAAAGTCATTTCTGAAGATAATGAATCACTAACCACATGAAATAAATTAAGGTAAAAAAAATATATGAACTGTCCCTCACCTGTCCAGCTCCCCCCATCAGACCTCCTCCTCCTCCAATGAGCTATCAGACACTTTGAGGAAGCAAGGAAGGAGGTTGCAAGGATTTGACAGCCACACAAAACAGATTTGCATCATGGCAATTGCAAATTATCAGTTATTTTAATATTTTAGTGTGTAGTGTACCACACATCAGTTTTATGGTTGAAAGATTCAACAAAATAACAGTCCAGACCATCACAATTGAGAAAAATGCATTATTTAATTAAGTAATAATAGATACCTCTTTAACAAAAACAATGGGAATGGCATGCGGTATTATCCAACATACATGGTCATCAGGATGGGCATGGTTTGTGTCAAGTGACCACAGCATGAGCACAACGCGGTCCGAGTAACGGCGACCATGACCAATAAGAAAGGGCAAAGGAGTAACCAGAGCCCCATGATTGGTCCAATATCAACCTTGTCCCGCCCATTCTACACACTACCTATCACTGACTGGGTAGCATCAAAGCCAGCACATTTGTATGTTCCTCTAGGGCCACCGTAGTATCATCAACATCCTTCCTGCACCACATTACCAGGGTCTTATTTATTAGGGCCCGAAACATTAAAACATTTATCAACGGAAACCCGAAAATGTGCGTTTCTTATTGGACAAGTCCAGATAGTGCCTCAATGTTTCATTCCATTTGGTGCCTAATGAATATGACCAATGTTAAAAACAAAAAGCGAAGCCTGCTCATTCAACAGCGAAAACAGAGCTCAAAATCAGCTGCGGTGACATTTCGACAAACACCACACCAGTATGGTACTTAACGCATGAGGCATCACATTCAATATGACACATACAGTGTGCCAAACAAACATATTCATCGTTCTGTATACAAAGGGAGCTCCAAAAACAGAGTGGCCATAGCAGGCGGTGTGGGTGTATAAAAAAAATACTGATATTAGAGTAGAGAGAGAGAGTAAATGTCTGTTCAGGGCTCATGGGGGGGGGGGGGGGGGGTTTGGTTTTGGATTTTCATCCAGCATTTTAAAGCCGTGTTGTGTCCATAGCGACAGACCCAGGCCCCGCATCACCTCTGGAACACGCAAAACAGGAAGAGGATGAACCGTGTGGGACCAGTTTCCTGTTCCTCTGATTGATAAGCCATATAAAAATCAGGGCCACTGTTAGGGCAGCCATTCCGGGTAGAGCCATTAGGGGGCCTTGATCTTCTTGGGCCGAGGAGAGGCTCCATTCTCGGCTTTGATCACGCCATTTTCATGGTGGCCAACTGTAAGAGGGAGGGAGGAGGGCATACACACATTAACATGTTATTGTTGCTGCAATAGAATGGCTGCAACTCTTACCATTGACCATCTTCTAACTTAAACTGTTATAAATCCCCTACTGATCTTGAACAATGGCGTAAGAGGTGCTATAAACCCATTCTAAAGTGTGTGTACACTCACGGGAGTCTCGCTTAAGAGGTCGGGGGGTTTGCTTGGCAGCGGCCCTCTTCCTAGAGGCTTGTTCGTGTCTGAACTCTCGCCACCGCCTCAGCTGGAAACGGATAAACTTCCACAGGAGCCAGGACTGGGTCAGACACACCAGCAACAGCACAGTCATCCTATACAGAGGGATGATAGAGGGTTAGGGTGTGTGTGTGTGTGTGTGTGTGTGTGTGTGTACATTAGACATAGGTACGCTGTTCAAGCCATCAAAAATCTCTTACCGTATCAGCACAGTGTTAAAGTTGCCCAAGTCCCAGTCCAGTCCCTGGTTTTCAGCGCGGGCCAACCCAAAGCCCACAGCCAGGAACATAAGGGTAAGGGTCACCATCCGCGTGAACACAAAGCACACCGCCCACACGTCAAACCTGGAAAGTGGATAAGTGGATTGTGATTATGCTAGGATTGATTGCATTAAAAGGTAGAGTCAGCAATAAGATATCATTATACACATCAGGGAGATTCACAGCATTTTTAGAAAACAACACAATTGAGATTTGCCAAGAATGTAGATATTGGGAAGAGCCAATAGTGAGAGTCTTGGCAGGTAGTATTTCAGGAAGTCACCCCACTGTGTCTGGTGATGTCACATTGCATAGTTTAGCTTTAATGAAGTGATGTTTATACAGATGAAGTCGGAGGTGGACATACACTAAGGTTGGAGTCATTAAAACTCGTTTTTCAACCACTCCACAAATGTCTTGTTAACAAACTGTAGTTTTGGCAAGTCTGTTAGGACATCTACTTCGTGTATGACACAAGTCATTTTTCAAGTCATTTTTCCAACAATTGTTTACAGACAGATTAATTCCCTTAATCACAATTCCAGTGGGTCAGAAGTGTACATACAGTAAGATGACTATACCTTTAAACAAAATGATGACATGGCTTTAGAAGCTTCTGATAGGCTAATTGACATAATTTGAGTCAATTGGAGGTGTACCTATGCTTTGACATCATGGGAAAATCTAAAATAAGCCAAAACCTCCGAAAATAAATTGTAGACCTCCACAAGTCTGGTTAATACTTGGGAGCAATTTCCAAATGCATGAAGGTACCACGTTCACCTGTACAAACAATAGTATGCAAGTATAAACACCATGGGACCACGCAGCCGTCATACCGCTCAGGAAGGAGACGCATTCTGTCTCCTAGAGATGAACGTACTGTGGTGCGAAAAGTGCAAATTATTCCCAGAACAACAGCAAAGGACCCTGTGAAGATGCTGGAGGAAACAGGTACAAAAGTATCTGTATCCACAGAAAAACAAGTCCTATATCGACATAACCTGAAAGGGCGCTCAGCAAGGAAGAAGCCACTTGACTACGGTTTGCAACTGCACATGGGGACAAAGATCGTACTTTTTGGAGAAATGTCCTCTGGTCTGATGAAACAAAAATAGAACTGTTTGGCCATAATGACCATCGTTATGTTTGGAGGGAAAAGGGGGAGGCTTGCAAGCCAAAGAAAACCATCCCAAACGTGAAGCACGGGGGTGGCAGCATCATGTTGTGGGGGTGCTTTGCTGCAGGAGGGACTGGTGCACTTCACAAAATAGATGGCATCATGAGGAACGAAAATGATGTGGATATATTGAAGCAACATCTCAAGACATCAGTCAGGAAGTTAAAGTTTGGTCGCAAATGGGTCTTCCAAATGGACTATGACCCCAAGCATACTTCCAAAGTTGTGGCAAAACAGCTTAAGGACAACAAAGTCAAGGTATTGGAGTGACCATCACAAAGCCCTGACCTAAATCCCATAGACAATTTGTGGGCAGAACTGGAGAAGTGTGTGAGAGCAAGGAGGCCTACAAAATGTACCCAACTTATTGTGGGAAGCTTGTGCAAGGCTACCCAAAACTTTTGACCCAAGTTAAACATTTTAAAAGGCAATGCTACAAAATACTAATTGAGTGTATGTAAAGTTCTGACCCACTGGAAATGTGATGAACAAAATAAAAGCTTAAATAAATAATTCTCTCTACTATTATTCTGCCATTTCACATTCTTAAACTAAAGTGGTGATCCTAACTGACCTGAAACAGGGAATTTGTACTAGGATTAAATGTCAGAAATGGTGAAAAACTGAGTTTAAATGTATTTGGTTCATGTGTATGTCAACTTCCGACTTCAACAGTATATCACATTCAAATATGAATAGCACTTCATTAAAAAGGTAGACCCCGCGTCATGTTGTTTTGGAGTTGGAAGTAAAAGTACGTTGGAAGTATGAACGCACATTTTTTGGTGGCTCTCATCAGTGAAGTAGAACATCCGTGCGATGTGGAAGCCCATCTCAGACAGGTACTGGAGGCAGAGGAGCACCAGGCCCACACGACTCAAACTGAGGGAGGGGAGAGAGGGGGCGGTGAGGGAGAAGGACATGGTTATGCATGTGTTATGAAGTCCTTATGCAAGTACACATTTGGAGTAAATATGAATATGGCAACTCAGGTGCTCTTAATTAAGTATAGGTGTTTATATATGCTAATGTAAAGTGTCGTCAGAAAGTTCATACCCCTTGACTTATTCTACATTTTGTTGTCTTGACAAAGATTTTCTAGCTGATTTAAGTCAAAACTAAGTCCTTAAGCAAGTACAACTCCATTGTTAGTATTATGGAGTAACTACAATGTTGTTGAGCCATCCTCAGTGTAATGGATGTGATAGGAGAAAACTGTGTAACTGTTTTAAAAAGTCACCATTGGCCTCAGTGACATCCCTGTATCTTTGTAGTTACTGGACATATTGATACACCATCCAAAGTGTAATTAATAACTTCACCAGGCTCAAAAGGGATATTACAATGTTACAATATTACAATGTCTGTTGACCCATCTACCAATAGATGCCCTTCTTTGTGAGCCATTGATAACCTCCCTGGTCTTTGTGGTTGAATCGGTGTTTGAAATTCACTGCTCGACTGAGGGAACTTACTGATTGTACGTGTGGGGTACGGAGATGAGGCAGTCATTCAAATCGAATGTAAAAACACATGTTGCACACAGAGTGAGTCCATGCAACGTGTGACTTGTTAAGCACATTTTTACTCCTGAACTTATTTAGGCTTGTCATAACAAAGGAGTTGAATACTTATTGACTCAAGACACTTCAGCTTTTCATTATTAAATGAATTTGTAGAAGTTGTGAAAAACATAACACTTTGACATTATGGGGTATTGTATGTATACCAGTGACACAAAACCTCAATGTAATACACTTTAAATTCAGGCTCGAACAACAAAATGTGAAAAACATTAAGGGAAGTGAATAAATTCAGAAGGCACTCCATGTGCTTATCTATGCTTCTTTGTGTTGGGTGCTCATGCGATTATATATGCATTTGTGCTAATATTAGGAGCTTATGTGCACGTGCTTCTATTAGGGATGTCACGTTTAAATTAAATTGTTAAGGTTTTAAAAGAAAAGCTAACCGAAAAACATTCAAATCACAGGGCAGTTACCAAAAAACTAACAGGTCCCGATCATCATCAAGGGAAAAAGAAACATTCAACAAATGCCTAACAACAATGCTGTAACGAAAGGAGATATTCATCTTTCAAATGATTTGCTCAGCAAGTTATCCTCTAACAATTGAAAAAAATTGCAGCGTGAGACAAGGAAGTGACTGCAGCGAAGTGCTGTAATGGCGATACTTTGAGAAGTTAGATAAGAAGGTTGTGAAATGCAAACTTAGTGAGGTGGAATTTAGCTACAGTGGCAGTACAGCTGCTGAAAGGGAGGCACCGCGAGACCCAGCCGGTTGCTGGCAGCAGTGCGATAAGGGATGGAATGAGAAATCACACCGCACTGATTACAGAAAGGATTGCGGTTGATATGCAGCCATTGTCAACGGCATGTCTAGAACCAGACTACAAGATGCCATGCATCTGGTCCTTCTGTAGCTCAGTTGGTAGAGCATGGCGCTTGTAACGCCAGGGTAGTGGGTTCGATTCCCGGGACCACCCATACGTAGAATGTATGCACACATGACTAAGTCGCTTTGGATAAAAGCGTCTGCTAAATGGCATATATTATTATTATATTATTTAAAAAAGTGGCAGTTTTAAACATTAAGAACATTTGTCCCATCCCAACTGTAGCTTGTACATGTGCTTACTTGAGCAGGTATGCTGCAGAGACGTGCAGCAGGTAGAGACAGATGTACTGCAGCTGGCGAGGGATCTCTTCCTGAGGACAACAACACAGAGCAGTCACAACAGGAGTGGGTTCCCAACCTTTTTGGAACCATGGCACAACTTGATGGCCAGGGGTTGGAACCGGTTCAGGGAACAGAACACCAGAATATAACAAAAATGTCATGAAACAGATTCAGAACCGTGAAGGAGATTGATCTATACAGTTCCAGAACAGAACCGTTACTTTAAAAACAGGGGAAATCAGCTAACGTTATTTTACTTTCCGGCAACAAAGTGCCGATGATCTGAAAAGTCAGTCAATCGATCAATAATATAATAATACTTCAGCAAAAAATATTTATTTTCAATTTACAATCTATAGAAACAATGAGAGTGGAAAGGTTCAGAGCTTTTGTGAAACATCACAACACAGTTGAAAAAGATATGGCAAATAGAAATCCAATAAGGATGGTGTTAAGAGATAGAAGAGAGGGGTTGAATGGAGCTGAAGGTTGGGACAAATAACAACTAATGTAAAACATACTATGCCCGTAAAACATATATAGGGTTAGGAACTTTTTGGAAAGACTACAGTTTGAAAGATATGAAAAATAGAATCAAACTGGATCGGCATCATAAATATATGGGAGAGGTTGAGAAAGGACGAGTTAAAAACAAACAAAATAAAACTATCGTAAAATAAACTGTCCATAAAATGTATATAGCATGTACAAGCTGGAAATACAGGCCTAAATGTTGTTGTTCACTAGTTTGCTCCAATGGGGGGAGGGGTGGTAGGGTAATAAAGGAAATAAATAAACTCAGCAAAAAAGATACGTCCTCTCACTGTCAACTGCATTTATTTTCAGCAAACTTAACATGTGTAAATATTTGTATGAACATAAGTGTCAACGACTGAGACATAAACTGAACAAGGTCCACGGACATGTGACTAACAAAATTGAATAATGTGTCCCTGAACAAAGGGGGGGTTCAAAAGTAAGCCAATGCAGCTGGTGGCCACACCAGATACTAAGTACTGCAGTGCATCTCCTCCTCATGGACTGCACCAGATTTGCCAGTTCTTGCTGTGAGATGTTACCCCACTCTTCCACCAAGGCACCTGCAATTTTCCCAGACATTTCTGGGGGGGAAATTGCCCTAGCCCAACGATCCAACAGGTCCCAGGCATGCTCAATGGGATTGAGATTTGAGATCTTCGCTGGCCATGGCAGAACACTGACATTTCTGTTTTGCAGGAAATCACACACAGAACGAGCAGTATGGCTGGTGGCATTGTCATGCTGGTGGGTCATGTCAGGTTGAGCCTGCAGGAAGGGTACCACATGAGGGAGGAGGATGTCTTCCCTGTAACTCAGAGCGTTGAGATAGCCTGCAATGACAAGTTCAGTCCGATGATGCTGTGACACACCGCCCCAGACCATGACGGACTCTCCACCTCCAAATCGATCCCGCTCCAGAGTATAGTCCTCGGTGCAACGCTCATTCCTCCGACGACAAACGGGAATCCGACCATCACCCCTGGTGAGACAATACCGCGACTCGTCAGTGAAGAGCACCTTTTGCCACTCCTGTCTGGTCCAGCGACGGTGGGTTTGTGCCCATAGGCGACGTTGTTGCCGGTGATGTCTGGTGAGGACCTGCCTTAGAACAGGCCTACAATCCCTCAGTCCAGTCTCTCTCAGCCTATTGAGGACAGTCTTGAGCACTGAGGGAGGGATTGTGTGTTCCTGGTGTAACTCGGGCAGTTGTTGTTGCCATCCTGTACCTGTCCCACAGGCGTGATGTTTGGATGTACCGATCCTGAGCAGGTGTTGTTACACATGGTCTACCACTGCAAGGACGATCAGCTGTCCGACCTGTAGCACTGTCTTAGGCGTCTCACAGTACGGACATTGCAATTTATTGCCCTGGCCACATCTGCAGTCCTCAGGCCTCCTTGCAGCATGCCTAAGGCATGTTCACGCAGATGAGCAGTGAACCTGGGCATCATTCTTTTGGTGTTTTTCAGAGTCAGTAGAAAGGCCTCTTTAGTGTCCTAAATTTTCATAACTGTGACCTTAATTGCCTACCGTCTGTAAGAAGTTAGTGTCTTAACGACTGTTCCACAGGTGCAAGTTCATTAATATTTTATGGTTCATAAACCAGATAGGATGGCGTATCGCTGCAGAATAATGTTAGCCATGCTGGTTAAGTGTGCCTTGAATTCTAAATAAATCACAGACCATGTCACCAGCATAGCATAGCACAGCAACACTATCACACCCCCTCCTCCATGCTTCACGGTGGGAACCACACATGCAAAGATCATCCATTCACCTACTCTGCGTTTCACAAAGACACGGCGGTTGGAACCAAAAGTCTCAAATTTGACTCATCAGACCAAAAGGACAGATTTCCACCAGTCTAATGTCCATTGCTCGTGTTTCTTGGCCCAAGCAAGTTTCTTCTTTTAGTAGTGGTTCCTTTGCAGCAATTCAACCATGAAGGCCTGATTCACACAGTCTCCGCTGAACAGTTGATGTTGAGATGTGTCTGTTACTTGAACTCTGAAGCATTTATTTGGGCTGCAATTTCTGAGGCTGGCAACTCAGAGATAACTCTGGGTCTTCCTTTCCTGTGGCGGTCCTCACAAGAGCCAGTTTCATCATAGCGTTTGATGGTTTTTGTGACTGTTCTTGTCATAATATGGACTAATGAAGCTGGTTGAGAGAATGCCAAGAGTGAAAAAACGTTCATCAAGGTAAAGGGTGGCTACTTTTTGTATTTGAGATTCTTCAATATTTTGATTTAAATAACACTTTTTTTGGTTACTTCATGATTCCATTTGTGTTATTTCATAGTTTTGATGTCTTCACTAGAAAAATAGTCAAATAAAGAAAACCCCTTGAATTAGTAGGTGTGTACAAACTTTTGACTGGTGCTCTATATAGGGGATACAACCAACCCCGCTCTGCAGAAATTGCTGCAAAGAGACAGAATCAGTAGATAATTTGTTTTGTTAAGAATGGTTGAAGAATTGCAACATTTACCTGGAGTTAACTCTGTAAATAGCACTGCTGGGCGACTTGAAAATTCATAAAATCTAAATCAATCCTATAATACTCTTGGCAAAAATGTGTGTCTTTAATTTACAATCTTTAGAAACTATGAGAATAGGAAGGTTCGGAAATTATTCAGACATCTTCCCTTTTCCTACATTTTGTTACGTTACAGCCTTATTCTAAAATGGACTAAATAAAAAATGTCCTCAATCTACACACAATAACCCATAAATGACGAAGTGAACAGTTTTTATTTTTAATCAAATGTATTACAAATAAAAAACTGAGATAAGTATTCGGACCCTTTGCTATGAGACTCAAAATTGAGCTCAGATGCATCCTGTTTCCATTGATCATCCTTGAGATGTTTCTACAACTTGATTGGAGTCCACCTGTGGTAAATTCAAAAGATTGGACGTGATTTGGAAAGGCACACACACCTGTCTATATAAGGTCCCACAATTGACAGTGCATGTCAGAGCAAAAAACAAACCATGATGTTGAAGGAATTGTCCATAGAGCTCCAAGACAGGATTGTGTCGAGGAACAGATCTGGGGAAGGCTACCAAAACATTTATGCAGCATTGACGGTCCCCAAGAACACAGTGTCCTCCATCATTCTGAAATGGGAGAAGTTTGGAACCACCTAGAGCTGGCCTCACGGCCAAACTAAGCAATCGGGGGAGAAGGGCCTTGGTCAGGGAGGTGACAAAGAACTTGATGGTCAGTGACAGAGAACCAGAGATGTTCTGTGGAGATGGTTTTCCTTCTGGAAGGTTCTCGCAACACTCCACCAATCAGGCCTTTTTGGTAGAGTGGCCAGATGGAAGCCACTCTTCAATTAAAAAGGCACATAACAGCCCGCTTGGAGTTTGTCAAACGCCACCTAAAGGACTCTTACACTATGAGAAACAAGATTATGTGGTCTGATGCAACCAAGATTGAACTCTTTGGCCTGAATGCCAAGCGTCACATCTGTAAGAAACCTGGCACCATTCCTACAGTGAAGCATGGGGTGGCAGCATCACGCTGTGGGGATATTTTTCAGTGGCAGGGACAGGGAGACTAGTCAGGATCGAGGGAAAGAAGAACTGAGCAAAGTACAGAGAGATCCTTAATGAAAACCTGCTTCAGAGCACTCAGGACCTCAGACTGGGACGAAGGTTCACCTTCCAACAGGACAATGATTTTAACCAGGCTGGTGTGACCGAAGTGAAATGGCTGGCTAGTTAGCGCACTAATAGCGTCTCAAAATTCACTCGCTCTGAACCTTGGAGTGGCTGTTCCCCTTGCTCTGCATGGGTAATGCTGCTTCGAGGGTGGCTGTTGTCGTTGTGTTGCTGGTTCGAGCCCAGGGAGGAGCGAGGAGAGGGACGGAGGCTATACCGTTACACTGGCAATACTAAAGTGCCTATAAGAACATCCAATAGTCGAAGGTTAATGAAATACAAATGGTATTGAGGGAAATAGTCTTCTAATAACTACAGCCTAACACTTCTTACCTGGGAATTTTGAAGACTCATGTTAAAAGGAACCACCAGCTTTCATATGTTTTCATGTTCTGAGCAAGGAACTGAAACGATAAGCTTTCTTACAAAGCACATATTGCACTTTTACGTTCTTCTCCAACACTTTGTTTTTGCATAATTTGAACCAAATTGAACATGTTTCATTATCTACTTGAGGCTAAATTGATTTTGATGTATTTTATTAAGTTAAAATAAGTGTTAATTCAGTATTGTTGCAATTGTCATTATTACAAATACATTGTGTGTGTATATATATATATATATACGATGTATCTTTTTTCTTTTCTTTTAAAATCGGCCGATTAATCGGTACCAGCTTTTTTTGGACCTCCAATAATCAATCGGTATCAGTGTTGAAACATAATCGGTCGACCTCTAGTCTGAATACCTTCCAAATGCACTGTAGATGGGAGGGGTTGAGTGGAGCTGAAGGATGGGACTAAAAATTCCAGGCTGTATCACAACTGGTCGTGATTGGGAGTCCCCTTGGCCCAGCGTTGTCCAGGTTAGGGATTGGCCGGGATAGGCCATCATTTTAAATAATAATTTGTTAAATCGACTTGTCTATTTGAATAAAGGATAAATCATTAAATCAAATATTTTATTTTTTATGGGGGATTGGGTGATGCAAACAATTACATTGATGGAAGCCACAATCTACCATATAACAGCTGATCTATTCCCCCAACAAATCTTTTTTTTTGAGGGTGAACCACTGCTTTGTGCACGGTAGCAAAGCGTTTTGCAATGGAAAAACTAAAACATGCGTTTCTAATTGGACAAGTTCGGGTAGGTCCCTCCCCTTTTCTGCCAGCTTGCTTCCGTTCGGTTCTTATGGAATGCAACTTGGTTACATCATCCTACTCTCAATTCATAAAGAGCGTCTGCATCTCGTTCTCTGTCAACGGGAATGTTAATGGTCAGAATGAGGTAGTGTGGGTGCAAACTAATGTTGTATTAAAAGGATAGTTCGCTCAAATGACACATTCACATATTTGTTGCCTTACCTTCAAAGCAGTCTATGGACGAGGATTGAAACTTTCAAGGTGAGGAAGTAATATGTGATTTTGGTCAAAAAGCACTTGAGAAAAAAAGAAACCTGCACACTGCTCTTTAATAAACCTTACGTATCGGCCCCACGGCCTTCATCAGAGCTTTTGAGAGTTAACTTTTCTTTTTGCACCCTTATGTAGACCTAGCCCCACCCACATCCATTCCACACATTGAATGGGGTTGGAGTTGAGGTTTTACCTACATAGCACAGCCAACGTGGACATGTAATAATGTAGATAACATGGGTGGTGGAGCACGTAATAATGTAAATTATTTGGAACCATTTTCCTGTATGTGGGTGGCAGAAATATTCACACATCACCATATCATTACACTGTGCGCAACCTCTGCATCTATAAGAGGGTGTAAAAGAGCCTGGCTGATAGTCGGCATGGACCAATTATTGCAACCTCTCCTATTAACAATAAGTGGTGGATTGTTAAATTCTGCTGGCAAGGCTGGGTCCGCAAAGAAGACAGCTCCGGTGCCTTTAGAATGGTGAAAAATCCTTTACATTTGGGTGGAAAATGCTTTTTATGAGGAATATGATGTGACAGAATTCCTTATTCAGACTAAAGGAAGATTTCATTCATTTTCACTTTTCTCACAGCTTCAGCACTGACCTTGCGTACTTTCTGGAAGTAGAGCTCAGGAAGGGAGTGAAGCCAGTAGGCCAGCTGAGTGAGGTAGAAGAACTTCACCTGAAACCTGCAGTGGGACACACACACACACACACACACACACACACACACACACACACACACACACACACACACACACACACACACACACACACACACACACACACACACACACACACACACACACACACACAGTTTAAGGATATGATGCAGAGCAGGGTTCTCCTGACAACTCTGGTCCTGGAGATCTATTGGGTGTGCAGGCTTTTGTTCCAGCCCTGCAGTAACATACCCAGTTCAGCGTAGAGAAGGGTTGTTTAACCCATCATGAGAGGCCTACTAATAGTTACACCTGAGAAGAATACAATCTTACATGTTTACTGTACTGGAAGATAAACTAAGTTACATTGCCATTTTACTAATTGTTATGGTTATCACAAGACATCTTGTTCGTGTCTGCGCCCTACAGATCCTGGTCGAGAGTAGTGCACTACACAGGGAATAAGGTGCCATTTGAGACACAGACAGGAACAAGATACCCCTGTAATAGTGCCGAGTCATCATACCTGAGATGGACATGTGGGTAGTTCTCCCAAAGGCTGCTAGGGTGAAACAGGTATCCTTCCTGAAAAGGGAGACTTTAGTGGAAGTCTTCATGATGATTTGACTTTACACTACACTTTGGTGTGTGTGTGTGTGTGTGTGTGTGTGTGTGTGTGTGTGTGTGTGTGTGTGTGTGTGTGTGTGTGTGTGTGTGTGTGTGTGTGTGTGTGTGTGTGTCTTACTGTTATGAGTATGTAGAAACTCCACACGCTAGACACCAGATGAAACACACACAGCTGGCCTGACTCATTAAACTTGGTGTTCTTGCTTTTTGAGAGATGGAGACGCCTATTCACTTTCTGAAAACAGAACAAAAAAGCATTTGATTACAAATAGGTTCCAGATATCGTGGGGTTGTGTCAAAATGGGGTTCATTTCCTGGTTCCATAGAAACATTGTCATAATGATACACAAGGAAGTGTACAGAAACAAAAGATGCAAAGTGCCATCTTTAACCACTCTGACGCACTTTGAGCAGAGACGTACAAGTGTTACCCCAGGGGGGACAGGGGAACACAGTCGGTCTTCAACGAGCTTCGGGGGACCGCATTGAAAGTGTGTTATATTTCCTCGCTGTCAAAGTTGGGAGAAAAAAAACGTCCTCTAGCCATATTTTGGGAATTGTTTTATGCTCCCTGATTGTCTTTCATTTCGGTGATTGTTAGCGAGCTGAATAGTCAAGAAACTGTATGAATGTAGGTCCATTCTTTCAGAGTTTCGATTTGGATTTATTCATAAAATAAATATGTCTTAAACCACAGGTTTGACACCCATTGTAGAACACAGTTGATGATAGAGTGTGAAATAATATTACAATCCTTTTCCTGTTAGTCAGGGTCCCAGATCTTTTTGTACAGTCTTGCCAACTCTTATGTTTAGCATTGCAGTGACCATAAGAGTTGGCATGACAGCACAAACAGATCTAGCACCAGGGTCCCTAACCACAAAGCACTCCTACTCGGAAATGCTTTGTGAATACGGCCCCAGGCTACATCCCTGTATTCTGGAGGTTTTGTATAGGAGAGGAGACATAAAGACAACCCCATTTGACCTTGTGACCTCATAATGAGTATGTGTGCAGTAGGCCCAACAACCTTGATCTAAGGTCTGTTTTGCATTTCCAATTTAAATGGTTTATGCTACATTTGTCTGATCCTAGCTCTGTGCATACAAGGGCAACTTCTACTCAGATCAGTCAGTCTCCATTGTTCCAGAGTTTAATCTCCATTTTACCCATCGGTGTTCCCCTATCTACCGTTGTATCGACAAGGCGGGCCACCCCACCTAGCCCTATTGCCTCCAGTCTACAAGATTGTGGCATCTATTGGATTGAAATTACAGACAGTTAAGATGCCAGAGTTTCTGGATGTTGCATTTAGAACACAAATACCCACAATGCAGTGAGGCTTGGTATTACTCACATCCAGGATGTACTCCTGCACCACAGCGTGGAGGATGATGGTGATGAAGAAATAGAAGAGGATGGTGGCCCAGTCCCGCCAGCCATACTGGTACAATGTCACCTCTCCCTCTGGACAGACAGACAGTGGAGGGCAGGTAGGCATAATGAGTGACAAAGTACACACAAAGCAGGCTACAGCGAAGAATGCACCGATGACGACAGGTATGACAGAAATGGCAGATAAACCTACTCTGGTAAACAGGCTATGGATGTATCCCAAATGGCAACCTATTCCCTACACAGCGCACTACTTTTGACCAGAGCCCATTGGGCCCTGATCAAAGTAGTGTACTATATAGGGTATAGATTCATAGCTGACGTGGTAGTGTTGAATGGGGGTTGTGGCACAAACCTGGTGACTGGGTGCTGATGTTGTACTGGGGTTGAATGAACAGTATTGCAGTTTTTGCTGTTGCCTAGAAAAGAGAAGCATAAGCACATTTAGGTTAGATATATGCTGAGATTAGATATCTAATGTTTTATGAAACTGCCGAGCGACTTGCCTATGAATTACTTTCTTGTTTACAAAAGCAAGTAGACAGACACATACGGAGTGGATACATTTATGTTAATGGACATTTGTGTGCGTATGGCTGTCTTTCTACAGACTGTTTCCATATAGCGTCATGTCGATTGACACAATTGGCATGCTGACTGCAGGAATGTCCACCAGAGCTGTTGCATGAGGATTTTGTTAACTGCTCTACCATAGGCCACCTCCAATGTTGCTTTAGAGAATTTGGCAGTATGTCCAACCGGCCTCACAACTGTTACACGTGTAACCATGTCAGTGGGGAAAAACTCATTCTGATTGGCTGGGCCTAACTCCCAAGTGGGTGGGCCAATGTCCTCCCCCGCCCACCCATGTGAAATCCATAGATTAAGGACTAATTCATTTCGACTTAATGATTTCCGTAAATGTACTGTAAAATCGTTAATTGTTGCGGTTATATTTTTGTTCGGTATAGTTCGCGTGTACTAGCTACCTAGCATGTCCTAGCTGGCTAGCGTGCATGTAGTGACGCAGAGCGTCGTGGGCAAGGCACGTAGAGAGCTAACGCTAATGGGCGTGGTACTGTTACAGTAACCCTCAATGGCAGAGGGCGAGTAGGTACTGTAGTCCACAGATACTTTGGGAAAGGAAAGCTCTCTCAAACACCTCACACGCTTGGGGCGGTAATTTGACGATGTTCTTCTAAAGTGAATTCCGAGGGGGGCGGTGCTGTGTTTATACATATAAAAAACGAGTTGTCTCGCCAGGACGAAGGGATACGCCGTTTATTTTACGGTAAACTCGAGCGCACTCACAGGTTGACAACATTCCACGCGCGCCAGGGCCACCTGGTGTCAAAACTAAACCCCACCGAGTTCTAGTTTGCATGGGTCAGAGTTAACTGTTACCACAGTGACTTTCCGAGTCGTGAAAGCTCAAGGAAACCCCCTCCATAGTCTATATATAGCCTTCACACCAAGGGCAACAGCGCGAAGGAACTGAGAATACCGGATTGATACCTGAAACAGTCACAGCAATGCAAACGATTTAGCCAAACCAACCGTAGACTAGGTTGTTTATGGCAGATTAGACTACAGCAAGGGTTTCCTTACGTGCGAATTCATCAGCCGGCCTATGACGACCATGTTTTTGTCGAGGCATTAAATTATCTACCCAAATCGAAGGGGTACAACGCCAATCTAACATTTGTAATTTAATTAAGATGACAGGTCGGGCGCAAGTAGAACGCAATTCGTGTCACGGTCAGTGCACGGAAAAACAAACACTTCCACTCTTTCACTGCAACACAACCCGCTGCAGCAGCGCTCAAACATTGAGACGTGGCAGTTAACGCGATCAAATTGGTGCAACGGGCTTCCTTCGTCGAACAGTTTTGTCAACGGGAACCAAGGGGCACTGAACATGTAACGTTATTCGTTTATGGCAATTAGTTGTGCCTTAAAATGAGCCTTCCTTGATTTCAAATACACCGAACTAGTTTGCTCAAGTTTAACGTCAATGAAAAAAGTGCCATACTCTTACATTTTCAATTCTTACCAAACACACTAAGTTGGTTACTCGTAGGCTATGCAAAAACTTCTACATTTCAGACTGAACGAGTTCCGTTGCAGCTGACAAAATGAGCTACTTTAGATGAACTACTGTAGCCTAGAAACAGAGCGATGTCGAGATGAAGGAAATGATAGGAAGTTATGCTGTAAAAAAATGTCCCGTCTTTCACTTCCACTTCACCGCTGTCAACTTGCACATAAACCGTGATCAAACCACGATAAATTGTGACTTTGCAACCCTAGGTAGCCAACGCTATTGTGTTAACAAAAACTGCAACATTGTATCTACCAACCACCGCCATATCGTCATAACACAATGAGTAACAGTGTAGCCAACAGCGGCAGTCAAAGTTAGTTGCAACTGCTTTCACGTGAAACAGATGAAAGATATTACATGACGTTCAACTACATGCCATGGGAATATCTCGTGGTTGAATCTGTAGTGGACCTTCCAACAAAAAACAGCTGAGGTAGACGAGGGAAAATTGGAATCAGAATTCATCTCACCTCAAACATCAATCCAATCAGAATGAAAATGACCAAACTAAAGACGATATCAGCATGATTCTGTATTAAGAATTCCTGGCTGAAGAAGGGATAACTCTTGTTTCTCCTCCGGAATGCCATTTCAGCAGAATGACTTTTTCCCGACTTTTTACTTTATCCAACAAAAAAAAACTGACTGCGAAGTTCAGGAGTTAACTTTCTCCTTGCTCTGCGCATGTGCAAACTCTAAAAGGGGACGTTTTGAGAATTCCTCATTAAAGGTAAGGCTAAGTGAAATTCCTTCCTTTCTAGCAACTTCAGAATTACACAATGCTGCAGAACATTCAAAGCATTTTCTTATTTACAACAAAAACAACATATCTGAAGAGACTTGAATGTAAAAATATTTCAATGATCGAGCTTGTTTAAGTCACCCGCCTCTTTTCATAGGACAAATAAGGACACAAAAGTTACCACATATTACCTATGCATTTCTATGTAATGCATACCATAACTAATTTGCTCTTACTGTAGATATAAAATTATAATATAATTCATACATTAATTTGTGTACATTGAATTAAATGAAAGTTGAAATAATTACAAGACATTTTTGCATCAAGTCCACCCAATATAACCTTTATTGCTTGTTCGTTATTACATCAACTGTGGCCTTGACCTATGTAACAAAATGTTGAATAGGCAAAGCACCTGAGAGGGGGGAAAGTATGAAAACCAGCATAATATCAGTGTTCTGTACGTGTTGCCTATGTACAGTGCCTTCCGAAAGTATTCACACCCCTTGACTTCATCCACATTTTCTTACAAAATGGGATTAAAATAGATGTAATTTCCTTTTTTTTGTCAACGATCTACACAACACAGTCTGTAATGTGAAAGTGGAAGAAAAATGTAAAATGTGTAAAAAATGTATGAAAAATAAAAACACTAATATATCTTGATAAGTATTCAACCCCCTGAGTAAATACTAATGTTAGAATCACCTTTGGTAGCGACAACAGCGGTGAGTCTTTCTGGGTAAGTCTCTTCAGTTTTCCACTCCTGGATTGTGCAACATTTGCCCATTTATTCTTTTCAACTTTTTTCAAATTCTATCAAATTGGTTGTTGACCATTGCCCGACAACCATTTTTAGGTCTTGCCATAAGTTTGCAAGCAGATTTAAATCAAAACTGTAACTCGGACACTCAGGGATATTCACTGTCTTCTTGGTAAGCAACTCCAGTGCATATTTGGCCTAGTGTTTTAGGTTATTGTCTTGCTGAAAGGTGAATGCATCTCCTAGTGTCTGGTGAAAAGCAGACTGAACCAGGTTTTCCTCTAGGATTTAGTCTCTGCTTAGCTCCATTCCATTTCTTTCTTACGTTGAAAAACTCCCCAGTCCTTAATGATTACAAGCATACCCATAACATGATGCAGCCACCACTATGCTTGAAACTGTGGAGAGTGGTTCTCAGTTATGTGTTGTATTGGACTTGCCCCATAGTTAAATTGCTTTGCCACATTTTGTGCAGTATTACTTTTATGCCTTGTTGCAAACATGATGCATGTTTTGGAGTATTTTTAATTCACTCGGTCAATTAAGTTATTATTGTGGAGTAACTGCAATATTGTTGATCCAGGCTTAGTTTTCTCCTATGCAGCCATTATACTCTGTAACTGTTTTAAAGTCACCATTGGCCTCATGGTGAAATCCCTGAGCGGTTTTCTTCCTCTCCGGCAACTGAGTTAGCGTGAACGCCTGTATCTTTGTAGTGACTGGGTGTATTGATACACCATCCAAAGTATAATTGATAACTTCACTATGCTGAAAGATATTCAATGTCTGCTTCTTTTTCTTTTCTTCTTCTTAAAAAAAAAAAACCTATCTACCACGAGTGGCGTAGCATTGTAAGGTACTGCAAGGCGTCACTACAGACCTTGGTTTGAATCCGGCTGTATCGCAACCAGGCCGTGATCGGGAGTCCCATAGGGCAGCGCACAATTAGCCCAGCGTCGTCAGAGTTAGGGAAGGGTTTGGCTGGGGTAGGCAGTCATTGTAAATAAGAATGTGTTCTTAACTGACTTGCCTAGTTAAATAAAGGTTAAGTAAAAACATTTTGAAAAACAAAGGAGTTGAATACTTAATGACTCAAGACATTTCTGCTTTTCATTTTTAAATAATTAGTAAACATTTCAAAAACATCATTCCACTTTGACATTATGGGGTACTGTGCGTAGACCAGTGACCAAAAACATCTCAATGTAATCAATATTAAATTCAGGCTGTAACAACAATGTGTAAAAAGTGAAGGCGTGTGAATACTTTCTGAAAACACTGTATCTTACCCTGGGTCATTTATAGAGCATTTAATCAACAATACAATGATCCCTTATAAGGGATGAAAAAATGAGCACAGCAAAACATTGTCACAAAATATGTCTTGGATATCCCTTATTCTTCCACTTACCTTCACATTTGAGGTGTGAAAACGGTTTAAAACACAACCACGCGCCTGAGACAGTACAATACAACATATTTTAGAGTTTCTCAATTGGAAAAACTGCATTTAGCAAGTTAACATGTTCAACATGTCTTTAAGACAAAGAATAAAAATAAAAAAAGTTATCTTTGCAACAATGTACCTTAAAAATATGAATTAATTAGCTCAATAAATAAGTTTGTTAATATGAACAACTTCGCAAAAGGCAAAATGGGACATATAAAATGTGGGACAACTGTATGATTTCACCATCAAACAGTTTTGTCGAGTTGACTATGAAGCCCTGTCTGTCCTAAGCGGTGTCAGCAAGTGAGTGTATACGTTCACCTGCGGTGTAGTCATTAGTGCACAGCACACCATAGCATATGAGTGTATACGTTCACCTGCGGTGTAGTCATTAGTGCACAGCACACCGTAGCATATGAGTGTATACGTTCACCTGCGGTGTAGTCATTAGTGCACAGCACACCGTAGCATATGAGTGTATACGTTCACCTGGGGTGTAGTCATTAGTGCACAGCACACCGTAGCATACCTGGGGTGTAGTCATTAGTGCACAGCACACCGTAGCATATGTGTGTATACGTTCACCTGGGGTATAGTCATTAGTGCACAGCACACCGTAGCATATGAGTGTATACGTTCACCTGGGGTGTAGTCATTAGTGCACAGCACACCGTAGCATATGAGTGTATACGTTCACCTGGGGTATAGTCATTAGTGCACAGCACACCGTAGCATATGAGTGCACCTGGGGTAGTCATTAGTGCACAGCACACCGTAGCATATGAGTGTATACGTTCACCTGCGGTGTAGTCATTAGTGCACAGCACACCGTAGCATATGAGTGTATACGTTCACCTGGGGTGTAGTCATTAGTGCACAGCACACCGTAGCATATGAGTGTATACGTTCACCTGGGGTATAGTCATTAGTGCACAGCACACCGTAGCATATGATAGCTAAACATTTTGCAAAGGACAAGTTCAGTTTAGTCCTTCCCCGTTTTGGTCGTTTGCTTACGTTTGGTTCCGAGTGAACCCTTGACCTGTTCAATGTGTTTGGGGGTATGGGGAGTGAGTATCTTTTCAAAGGAATAACAAAAACAAAACAGGAAATTAGAGGTGCACTGATACTATCAATGATGGTACTCTGGCCGATACGGTATCTGTAAATGCCAGCCAAAACACAGTTCAGATACCAAGCTGACATATTGCAGTGAGTATCTTCACTTTAGCCGAGATCATGTCACCACTTCTTAGAATTATTTTTTTAGAAGCATTTAAATAGGTTTTTATGTGGTATTATTTGTTTATTGTATTATATTTGGTTGATTAGGAGGTAGCGTTGATTGAACTGGGTTAAAGTTACTGATGTAAAAAGTAAGTACCGGTACTCGGCGGAATATGAAATCCCCAATAGAAAGTACTTGGTACTCGGAACAATCAGCAAGAAATGGTAACGGACAGCTTTATAGGAAATGTATATTACTTAAGATACTTGTGCTTCAAATGAGCGAGCTTTGAGCTGGGCTTGTGTTTGATTATGCTTCCTCTCCATTGACTTTTCAATCTCTTTCCACCATCTCTTTTTTTTTCTCCTCCCTCTTTTCCCTCCCTTGTTCTTAAAATCCATCGTCCTGGTCTCGCCGTGACAGTATCAGCTGCCTCCTGGGACCACTCAGATGAGGGATGCTGGGCGGTGCGTCCCCCTGCACCCCAGAGTCCAGTTTGGGTGTGGAGGTGTAGCGAGGCCCCATCTGACCCATCTGCAGTCCCCTGACGTCCCTGTGCAGGGCGGGGTCGCTGGGGATGGAGCCGAGGCCTGCCATGCCCATGGGGGGGCTGGCCCGGTCCAGGCGGGGGTTGCTGGTGCTGCTGGGGGACTGGGGGTCAGCACTGAAGTACAGTGTGGAGCTGGACAGGGTGGTGCTGGGGCAGAAGTATGGCTCGGGGCTGTCCCCGAACACCGATTTGCCCTCGGGCGAGCTACGCTTTAAGGAGTCAGACACCGGCGACTCCAGTGGGCTCTGCATGTCCTCCAGGCTGTCCTCGCTCTCCTCCTCGCCAGGCGTCTCGGCGGATATGGGCTCATCGCTGGCGCTCTGAAACTCCTCCTTGCAGTCCGAGAGGGGTGCTAGGCCCACCTTCGTCCCCTGCGATTCGGACACCGAGGCCCCGGAGACCCCGTCGTAGTTGCCCCCACACGCCGTGGTAGTCCTGCCGCCACCTGTACCCGTGGCCTCCGAGTTACAACAGTAATCGTCCTCGTCCAAGTTGGCCACCACGCCACCGGAGCCATAGGCCCGGTTGATCTTTCCTATGTCACTCGTTTTTAGTGCCAAGCGAATCAGGAGCCAGTGGTGGTGGTGGCAGAGGCACGAGTTACCCAGCCTGGGACCACAACTCCCAGGATGCTCCAGGAGGGAGCCGGCCACGCCAGAGAGGGAGAAGCTGCCGTGATTGTGCAGGGAGGAGGGTGCGGCCTGGGGGAGGCTCTTGTCACCTCCCCCACCCCCCAGGGAGTAGGAAGACTCGCCCTGCTCTAGGCCCTCCAGGCAGGTGGAGCCCATGTGGTGGTTGCGGTGGCCGAGGCCATGGCCTGTGGCGATCTCAGTGGACTTGGGGTGGAGGAAGCGGTAGTACAGGACTAGAGAGGTGGCGCCTGGAGTAGCGAGAGATAAGAGAGGGGGAGACTTAGAAACACGCTCTGTGTGATGCAGAGTATTTGAATGGACAGTGACGTACAATACTGAACAAAGTATAGTATTCATTAAAGGTTAAGGCTTAGGGTTAAGGTGATGGTATTGAAAGTTCCTTATGGGGTTCAGTTGCTTGTGTCTGAAGCTTGACATGGTGCCTTAGATAGATGTATCCCTTACAGCCATGAATATAACTAAATATGTCATATTTTAGGTTTCTCTTGTATCAAACATTTGCCTTAAATGAAATGTAAATATGAATTTTAGAAGTACTTTTTTTCTTTTAACACAATAGGTTTTTAACATCCTCTTTGTTCTGTGCACAGGCATCAGGCATAACAGGGGCTTAAACTAAATGCTACATAAGGGGGAGAATCCAAAGAGTGACTCACCAAGCAGGAAGCTGCTCAGCACAGCGATGGGGAGGGTCATGCTATCCCATGATTTCTCACTGAGGAAGTCGGACGCTGCCACTAATAGGGTGGTGTTCTCCAGTAGCATGGCCTATAGGAGAAGAGGTCAGAGGGAGGTCAGGAGAAGACAGGACTAAGACGGGACAATGGAATGCAAGGACAGAAAGCGTGTGTGTGTGTGTGTGCGCATCTGCAGCTGTGTGTGTGCCCATATGAACATGAGTGAAATAATAGGCCCCCCCAAAAAATACAAAACATACAACTCATCACAAAGACACAGGGGTGAACGCATAAGACAACGAATGACACCAAGCAGCAGGAGATTCAAACAGAACTCAATTAAATTCAATAGATCTTTATTGTCCCTGAATGGCAGTCCTCGTCCTCCTATTCATCATATGTACCACTTAGAAGCAGGAAATTGAATAGGAACATGCACAAAAATCTGAATGAATAGAATTAAATTAAACATATATTTCCTATTGTCTCCAAAGGGCAATTCAGTTGCAGCATACTGAATTTCTCCTCTACTGAATTATTTCTTCCTGGCAACTGAATTCTTCCTGGCAACTGAACCTTTTTTGGAACACCATTATTTTTGTCTTACTGAGATTTACTGTCAGGGCCCAGGTCTGACAGAATCTGTGCAGAAGATCTAGGTGCTGCTGTAGGCCCTCCTTGGTGGGGGACAGAAGCACCAGATCATCAGCAAACAGTAGACACTTGCCTTCAGATTCTAGTAGGGTGAGGCCAGGTGCTGCAGTCTCTCTCTCTCCAATTAAAGTCCAAGGGATGTATTGGCATGGAAAACATATGTTTATATTGCCAAAGCAAGTGAAATAGATCATTAACAAAAGTGAAATGGAATGGCAGCTCAGTTTCCACCTCATTTTGTGGGCAGTGTGCACATAGCCTGCCTTCTCTTAAGAGACAGGACTGTCAATAGCAAGGCTGTGCTCACTGAGTCTTCACATAGTCAAAGCTTTCCTTAAGTTTGGGTCAGTCACAGTGGTCAGGTATTCTGCCACTGTGAAATATCTCTTTAGGGCTAAATAGCATTCTAGTTTGCTTTGTTTTTTTGTTAATTCTTTCCAATGTGTCAAGTGATTATCTTTTTGTTTTCTCATGATTTGGTTGGGTCTAATTGTGTTGCTGTCCTGGGGCTCTGTGGGGTCTGTTTGTGTTTGTGAACAGAGCCCCAGGACCAACTTGCTTAGGGGACTCTTCTCCAGGTTCATCTCTGTTTGTTGATAGCTTTGTTATGGAAGGTTTGCGAATCGCTTCCCTTTAGATGGATTTACAATTTAGAGTCTCTATTCTGGATTTTGATCATTAGCGGGTTTCGGACTAATTCTGCTCTGCATTAATTATTTGGTGTTTTATGTTGTACACAGTTATGTATACAGAGTCTCGATTTGGTGTTTGTCCCATTTTGTGAATTCTTGGTTGGTGAGCTGACCATAGCACTCACAACCATAAAGGGCAATGGGTTCTATAACCGATTCAAGTATTTTTAGCCAGATCCTAATTGGTATGTTGAATTTTTTGTTCCTTTTGATGGCATAGGCCTTTTTTGCCTCGTCTCTCAGATTGTTCACAGCTTTGTGGAAGTTACCAGTGATGTTTAGGCCGAGGTATGTATAGTTCTTTGTGTGCTCTAGGGCAGTGGTGTGTCGATGGAATTTGTATTTGTGGTCTTGGCAACTGGACCTTTCTTTGGAACACCATTATTTTGGTCTTACTGAGATTTACTGTCAGGGCCCAGGTCTGTCAGGGCCCAGGTCTGTCAGGGCCCAGGTCTGACGGAATCTGTGCAGAAGATCTAGGTGCTGCTGTAGGCCCTCCTTGGTGGGGGACAGAAGCACCAGATCATCAGCAGACACTTGAATTCCGATTCCGGGTGCTGCAGTCTCTGTGTCTCTCTGTCTCGTACGTACGTACCACGTAGAAGCCGGCCATGCGAAAGCGCGAGGGTCCGTCTTTGACGTTGAGGAAGAGGAAGATGTGGACCAGTCCCAGCGCGACGTTGAACAGGCGCCAGCGCCAGGGTCCGGTGCAGATTTCCGGTTGCTGGGCGACCAGCCAGAAGGAAGCCGTGAGCCAGTGGAAGCCTGGAGATCAGTGTAAAAATAGATAACTAGCTGAGATTACTGGTTAAAGTTGATTCTGATATGATTAAGATATATTTTTTTATTATCCCAATTAGGGTGTGGTGCCTGGCCACAAACAAATTGAGATTTTAAAAAGGATGTGCAGAGAGAGAGAGAGAGAAAAGAAGGAGGAGAGAAAGAAAGTGGACCGGTGTTATTTTGTTGTGTTTACTCAGGGAACTTGGTTGTAGTAAATAATGCATAAATGCAGATTCCAGATCCTTTACAATCATCTGACAGCACAGCCAATGAAAATGGTCAATTATAATCAACTGATTTAATAAACTCATTTGATCTACAATTGATCTCTACGTGCATTATACCAAATTTACAAAGCCTCGGGTTAAATGAGAAATAAATACATATATATTAAGTAAAATCAATAAAGGGCATCTATCTTCTTGATACAACACATGTTGTCCTTCAAAGCTTGTTCCTTGGCAACCAGTTTTCACCCTCATGACTAACTAGGCAAGTCAGTTAAGAACAAATTCTTATTTAAAATGATGGCCTACCAAAAGGCAAAAGGCCTCCTGTGGGGACGGGGTCTCAGGAGTCTGGTGGGAGGAATGGAATAACCCCCGTTTCCTGAGCAGAAGTCTAATTAGCATGATACAAAAATCCCTATACAAATCTGTCAGTTTAAGCTATCTGTTTGTTTAACATTGGCTGCGTCTCAATCCACCGCCTCCGCCTTTGTAACACTTCTACATCTGTGGTGAAAGGTGACAGAGCCAGAGCGGTGTTGTCAAACCATGAGACATCCTGAAAATCTGTCTGCTCACAAAGTCCTCTGTAGCGTCCGAACGGTTTGGAATACAAACTACAATGAGATGACTCTCACAAACACGACGGTGTTCTCTGTTTTGCTCGACGACCCCCACAAGCGTCTTGGGTCTCGTCTGAAGTCGGTTCAGCCGATCTGCCAAATTCTTCTGTCTGTAGCGTCCGAGCAGTTTGGGCTACACACTAATATGACCTCTCTGTAGAAAGGTGAGACTCTCAGGATGTTGGTTGTTTTGCTCTAGGAGCCCACGGACCTCACAAGACTTGTCTGAAGGTCCCTCAGTACTAGTTGACAAAATGAATGGAAGTATACAGTATATGGAGACTAATCTTTCTTATATCTCTCTGATATGGGATAGACACTTCGGAACAAACTTCCATTCGATTTTTGGGGGGTAATATCTGTTTCATGTAGTGAATATGTTATTAAATGCATTTGTATGGGCTAATAGCAGTAAGGCCAAAACAAAATTTTTATTCAATTTTTTTATATATTGTTTTTATACTTCAAGGGGTCTTAAAATTCAAAAACAAATAGAAAAATGATCCTTCTTAAATAATTCTCTACCCTCCCTCCCTCGTTCTCTTTGTCTCCCTCCCACCTTGCTCTCTTTCGCTCTCCCTTTCTCTCTCTCACCTGCCACTCCGCAGGTCCACCAGTGGAAGTAGCGGGCGAAGGACATGAGGCTTGCCACGCGGGCGCCCAGCATGCCCGCCCTCCACAGCAGCTGGCACAGCAGGGCGGCCGGGGGCATGGCCAGGTGGCCCGGGCGGATCAGGCAGCATGCCCGGCTGAACAGCACCAGCGCCCAGGACAATGACAGCAGGCACAGGCCTGCGCACACCGCTACTGTGGAGATAGATGGGTGGGTAAGGGAGTGGGGGAGAGAGAGAGAAATTTAAGACATGTTTTAAAGTATACAGACATTTTTGGGTACAAAAATGACCCGGTATTTACTAAGAAAATGGCATGTATAGTAATAGAACATGTTGTTTAAGTGACTGGCTGTAACAGCCTTCTCAAAGGGTCCCAGCCTAATTCAATTCAATGAACATTCAGGAGTCATCAGCTCTTTAGGATATGAAAATATATTTACCCAACATTATTACATCATCACAGACATATGCAGGGAAAATGTTCTAAGTAATTATTCAGGACAGGGCTAGTATAAACTACAATAGTACCTCACCACAGGTTACAGACAGCTTTTTCATTACTCCCAATCCAACTCAACCCTAGATCTGGGGCCATATGCTTCTCAGAGTGCTGATCTAGGATCAGCTCCCCCACTGTCCATGTAATCTTATTCATGGTGATATAAAAGGATAAACTGATCTTAAATCAGCACTCATACTCTGCAGCACTTAAAAAACATACCAGTTAGGAGACCAGGGTTGTATGTATCAAGTGTCTCAGAGTACGAATACTGACTTAGGTTCAGTTTTAACTTGTGGATCATAATTAACAAGATCACATGGATGGGACCTGATCTTAGATTAGCACTCTATGAATACCAACCCACTAAGAGATGGTAAAATTGTAATTATTACATAGTAATTAATTAGATATGATGTAGGCTACATGTTTGTTTCTTTGTAATGAATGAAATGAATCATCACCTGGGTACAGTGGTGTCTTACCTGGGGAGTGGAGTTCCACATCAGTGACAGCTAAGACGTAGGTCTGCAGCAGTGTCTGAGGGAGGGTGAGGACCAGGGCCTCCAACAGGCGGAGGGCAGACACATCGGCCTGCTGCATCACAGCCGCCCCGAGCTCCCCCGCACTACCCTGCATGTCCCATACGGATATCATGCAGTCCCACAACCTGCCAGATGGGGGAGACAAAGAGCAATGGCTGTAATACAGAGCTGGTGCAATGGGGGCAGCGCTAGAAGGTAGTTGGTTATGTATAGTGGATGTGGATGATGATGTGTGTTGGTGGGATTGTGTGTCTGCAATTTAGATATGTAGATTCTAAAGATGATCTACACATAAAATGCAAAAATTGTAGGGTTAATGACGTAAACCTCTCAAGGTAACCTCTAATGCCCATCACTTACAGTATAGTACTAGAGGGCAGATAGGACAGGAGATCTTATTTATCCAACTAAGTAAATCAGTGGCTGGTTTCAAAATGATTGTTACTTTGAAATATTCTGAGCTGAAAGCAACTTCTCCGTCAATTTATAATTCTGAGGCAGATCGTTCTGTTGTCAGGGTCCTGTTTTTTAAGGCACACTGTAACAAAACGTTCAAAAGCATTTTGCAACAGAAAACAAAGGCGGACATTTCTAATCGGTCAAGTTCAGCTAGTAACCTACACATTTCAATCAGTTTTCTTACATTTTGTGCCTATTGAACATACCCAGGTGTAGCGATTGTTCAGGTGGGCTCACCTTTGGAAGATGCCCAGTTGCAGCACATGTGTGAGGGTCAGGAACCAATAGTGGTCTTCCCCATCGTCACGGTACCACCTGAGACTCAACACCTGGACCAGTATCCCCGGCAACAGGAAGGCGAGGGTCATCCCCGCCCACTGCGTTTCTTCATTCCATAGGTAGAATCCTACACAATAGATCACTTTATAGATCACACACACAGAGGGAAGAAATAGGTATATTATACATTTGTATCAATGTAATAGTGTATCAGTGTGCTACAATGTCTATTTATCTACATACAGAATATATTGGTTACATTCTGTACAGTCTATGGTGGGAGTGAATGGTGATGCATTCCATTTGCACACATTGCCAGCTACATAAATGAACAAGTGAGGTGAGTGACTTAGTGAGTGGATGGCTGGATGAATGAATGAATGGTATATTTGGAAACAATCCCCTCGGCCTTTATTTCACAAAACAAAACAGACATGTCGAAGACATATCAAATGTATTGATCATTAATTAAATGCTATTTATGTGTATGCCTCTTGGCCACACACTTGGCAAGGGGAGAGAAGAGCTCTTGATGGCTAGATCTGGATTATTTCTGTCTTATCCATCAGGACTGACTGTCTCTGTTGGTGGGGCCCTAGAGAGGCTCTCAGGCTAGTTTATTTGGATCCACATTATCTACTGCACATGCAGCAGCTCCTCTTCCTGGGGTCAACATAAAACGTACAAACACATGACAAAGTACAGAACCGTTATAGACGAGCATAAGATATTAAATTCCCCTGAAAATAAATATGAGTTACATATTGAAGGCACGGTAGTTTTATCCGGTGAAAGCCATCTGTGTGGAGGCCAAAGTTGCTTTGCGTGCAGTCCGTTGCCTTCGCTGGGGCTCTCTGACTTGTGCTACTTGTCCATTGGGTTTCCAAAGGCACAAAGTCAAAATTGTCTATCCTAAAAATGTATGGAAGCAAAAATGTGCTTTTTGGTCTTAAGGTAAGGTTAGGAATACGTTTAGCAGTGTGATTAGGTTGGGGTCAAGGTCAGGGTGAAAATGACATCTTTAGAACGCAATTGTAGAAATGGGAGGGGTTTGTGACTTTGTGGCTGTGGTAACTAGTGACGACCTTGTCATTGATCTGCTTACTCTACACAAGGATGCACGGCGCCCCTTTCCCGGATAACGGCGCGGAGGAGACCTCATCTCTCTCTCCGTGCCCTTCGACTGACCCGCGTGTGATATGCATACAAAAACTAAAAACATCTCGGTAGAAATAAAGGCTAGCCTTCAACTTACAACACCGCAATGAAACTGGCTATACACGTATAGAGAATGATACAGAAAGGTCGGTGGTAATTCGTGCAATGTTACCGGGCCACATTCACATTAACGTATGCACATATAGTAGCTCGCTAGCTAATGTGGCTAACGTTACTAGCCTAATGTTAGCCAAGTGATGCTGAACTGTACTAGACGAGTAACGTTAGCTAGCTAAATACGCATTCCATGAAGTCCATAATAACACACTTTCCCGGAAAAACAAGAGCTCTACGATTGCATATAACTAATTGAAGGTCACTAACGCAGTCCACTGAACATGCTGTGAATGAGGCAGAATACAGTGGCTAGGCTACTGTAGCGTTTGGTATCCCACTTACGCGCGGTCCTTTCAGCCAGTATCACCAGCCCCGACACACCAAAAAGGATAGCCTGGCACCACGCAATCCAGGACCCACTCCGGGCCGCCACGGGCATCATATGGGCGACAGGCCCAGTGTTTATCATGATACGGAGACTTGGGCGCCGCGGGAACCAGTCGGGGACATTATTATTGTCATCCTTCTCCCTTGGTGGATCCCGTTACCTACCAGTACTCGTCCTCCGGGCTGGCTCCCGTTAAAAATATTTGACGTCACTGCAGTTTTTAAAGAGGCAGTACACTACACGGTAAAGTACGTGTTGTTTAAACTCCTTATTGTCACATTGACGTTGAGACGTTACACCTTTTCATCTGGTGGCTATCCTGATTTAGACAGAGCCGGCCCTGGACGTTCTGCCGCCCTAGGCGAGACAAACATCTTAGCTAAAAGTCGGAGGAACAGAACATAATAGCAGCCCAATTAATAGGCCTATGCTACAAGTGAAACACCATTTTAGCACATCTGGTTAGTAGGCTATATAATCAGTTCAATGTCAATAATATAGCCTAATATTTTCAATTGAATTACATTGTTAAAATCACCAATGTCCTGGACGTTCTGCCGCCCCAGGCCAGACAAAAAATAATTACATCTTAGACATCCTTTATTTCAAAAGTTACCTTTCCACCCAGACAGAGGCTCTACTGACGCAGAAAACTGTAAGCTTCAACAACAGAAGTGCTTCCCTAAAAGCTGCCTGGGTTTAAACAAACATATTATATTTTCAGAAAGAGAAAAGCTCAATTAATAGGGACAGAATAGCAAAGTACATTTTTTATCTCCTCGAATATTATAGGCTGCGGTTTAGCTTCAGATTGTCATAGAGAGGAATCAATATATCCCCATATGCATCGGAGTCCCGTCTTTCGCGGGCATTTTCGAGCTTGTTTCTACCATAAGGCATCGTTATAGAACGCTTGCTATAATCTGGATACGTTATATGTATTTATTTAAAATACACAAAACAATAGATATCCTTTTTGCCTTTTTCTTTAACCAAGGGTATGTGATACCCTCACTCAATTCGAGCCCTGGTTTTAGTCAAACACACCAAGCCCTTCCCAGACACGGAGTTATTTAATCAGTACATGCGACAGTATTGGATTATTTGGCTATACCGACATCTATGGACAGGATAATTGTGTCTGTCAAACAGGTAGGCTGAACACTTATTGTTTGGAAGATGAAGAAATAAGTTCCAATTATCTATGTCATTCTATGTTTATGCCCGTAAACATTTTTGGTGCACTTTAACCCCTGCATCGGAGAGTTACATTGTTGCTATCACTATGCAACCTATAGTTGGAAAACGAAGTTTTTTATTAATAATATCCCACCTGTTATCACACATGGGACGACCCCATAATTGTTACAATTACAATAAAAACAACAAGTGTATATAACATATTTAACGTATATTTTATATTACTGTAGAACTGTAAAACAGTAAGATAATTTGAGTTTTGGAAACAACTGCTGTCATAAATTCATGGCGGGCGTCGTTTCGCTGGAGCAGTGTAAAATAACCTTTATGTCAATGACCCAGCCTTAATGAATTTAGTTTATTTACATATCGAATGTTATTGTCCAACATCAGTTTCAGAATGTATTTATTTCGTCTCCACCGAGAGAGGCCTCTTTCCCTTGCAGTGGTGCTGCATTGCAGTCAGCGATGTGTCCTCTCGGTAGCTGTCCATGGTCCTGATTCTTCCAGTCCCTGGTTCCATCCCTAACCAGCGCAGATTTGCACTCGTGTGAAAAAAGTTTGCAGCAAAAACAAAATGCTGCATCGTTTTGCTTGGAAAAGACTCTCCCCGCTCGCCATCCTCCTATAGTAGTGGGCCACCGAAAACTTTCGTTGCCCCTCATCTCTTGTGAAATTCCCCTCCTTATCCTGATGTGGCCCTGCCTGCCTGCACTAACATATCCTGTAAAGATCCACTCATTTATTTTGGCCACTCACTGGGCTCTTTAATGTTTTTTGTTTGGGAGTCGGATTTAGTAGCAGCACCACCACTGTCATCGGGCGACGAATCTGAGTGTGGGTCCAAGATAGTAGGGTCTTCGCCGGCATTGTTTGGAGGTGTGGCTAGGCCTGGTGCGACCACCTGTTCTTGTCCAGCCAGGGAGCTGTCATCATCATGGCTTGGACTCCTCCGGTTTGCCCTCTTCGAGCAGGGGCTCGTCGTTCTCGGCGAATGAATGGCCTGTCCTCGTAGGCTGGTCATTATCCACACCGGCTGGTAGACATTGCTGCCCACTGTGGTCCTTCTGTAGCTCAGTTGGTAGAGCATGGCGCTTGTAACGCCAGGGTAGTGGGTTCGATCCCCGGGACCACCCATACGTAGAATGTATGCACACATGACTGTAAGTCGCTTTGGATAAAAGCGTCTGCTAAATGGCATATATTATTATTATTTTGATACATTTCACCAGCGAATGTCTTTGGTTTAGAGATTGTGCCTCTTTTCCCATTGTTTTCTAAATATTCGCTTCCTGGTCGTTTTTGTCTCTTAGACATGATAGCAAATGGTTTCACATCTCTATAGATTACTTTTAGTTAAAATTATATCCACTAGTAGTTGCTAGCTAACTTTACAGGCTACTGCCTTAGCCACCAATCGTCTTCGTCACATATTAACATAAAAAATACAAGTATTTAATTGGCAGATTCATTTTGATTAATGTTTCACAATTGGATAATCCCATATAACCAATTTGTAAGTCGCTCTGGATAAGAGCGTCTGCTAAATGACTTAAATGTAATGTAAATGTAAACACACACATCATCACATAGCTACCAAGGACAGTGCGAGTGAACTTCGCGAGAAGTGGGAGGGGGCGGGAACTGCAGCAACGCTATGAGCTGGTGGCTGGGGTGCCGCGGGCGGTGAAGCAGTGATGCCAATTTAGCAATGTTGTTGCTAGATTTAGCAACTTTTCAGGCTACCCTGGCAAATTTTTTAAACAGCACCTAGCAACAAATTTAGCTACTTTAAAAAAATGTATTTGGTACTTTTAGCAACTTGTGAAAAGTGACTCAAACGCTAAAATGCACACATTTGCCCTCAAAATGACACAAACACGATTCTCTGTCACACACTCAACACACGTGCCTGGCTCAAAAGTGCACTGTGAGTAACGTCAGCAGCAGGCGCTCAACACACGTGCCTGGCTCAAAAGTGCACTGTGAGTAACGTCAGCAGCAGGCGCTCAGCTCGGGCACGGAAGCAGCAATTTCAGGTAGGTGAAACACTCGATGTCCAGCATGTGCACCTCGTCCACAAACAGCACCTCAGGGACCAGCTCAGCCACACCCTGGTCAATGTAGCGGTTTACCACCTTGTTGATCTCAGCTCGCAGCTTGTCTGTGATCTCGGTCTTCTTGGGCTTAATCAGCTGTCCCATCATAGACAGGATGTCTTGACCTCCCTGTGGTCTAGCATTGGCAATATCCAGGTCGTGTAGTGTGACGTCTTGGATAATCTCATTCTTCTTTGTGGATGTCCCCCTTAAGCAGCTTGATGGGGCACAATTATAACTGATGAGTTATGGTGATGCCCATCTCCTGTAGGATTCCAGTTCAAGAGCAAATGCAGTTCAGTTTAAAAGTCTAAAGATGAATTTAATGGAGATGATACCTGGCAGGGAATGATTGACAGTTGACATGACATTGTCTTGAATTGAGGCTTTCTTGGCTTTGTGTGAAGTGTGGTTTATCTAAAAGGAGACAAATGTGCAAATAATATCGGGCAATAACAGCAATGAACAAACATAATCGTCTGGCCATAATCAATGACAATATGGAAATGCAATAAGCATATGAATGGGTAAAGCTATGCATAAATATAGCAGCAGTTAAAGAATGGCAAGATAGGGGGTGCAATAGCATGCAGCATTGGAAGGCCGATGCTATAGCAGTCAAATTTATCAATGGCTACATAGCATAGCAAGCAAATAAACAATACAATGCTAACAAAAGTAGAAAGTATAGCCATTAAGCAGGCCTAGTTAGCATAACAAAGGGAATGCACAAAAAGTGCAAATTTTTGCAAATTAACATGTGTCCATTAACACAAGTACCAAAGAGAACAGATCAATACTCAAAATGACTGTTTGACTGAGCGCTAGCATTTCGCAGCCATTAGCAGCCGATATCAACTATACAAAATGAATGGTGAGGGATTCCTCTCATCCTCTTATTATAAGATAAAAGGCTTGTACTCCTATTTCAATGACACATAATGGTTGTTGTTTGTGGGGGTTGTTTGTCATGCTCAACTACTCAGCTCTGTCTGGGTGAAGGATCAAGATTTAAAGGAGGCACCTTCGAGTTATATAGAGGGCACATCTGTCACGAGTGCCCTAATCCGCCTCCACGTCACTGAGCAGGGAATTCTGTACAAAGATATACAACCTTTTGGCTTTACCAATATAAACATATATATGCCATTTAGCAGATGCTTTTTTCCAAAACAACTTACAGTCATGCGTGTTTAAATTATAAGGAGTGGTGGTCCCAGGAATCAACACCACTATCCCGGCATTGTAAACACCATGCTCTACCAATACCCCAATACATACCCAATACATACCCATTTATATACCCATTATCAGCCTGAAAACGTCATTCGGGCACATTTTTGCAAAAAATAAACATGTCACAGTAACTGACGTTTTTCCCAATACATTGCAGTGAATGGGAAGAAATGATTGTCACAGGATTGATATTTTTTCTCAGTACATTGCAGTCAATGGAAAAACATGCATAAAGGCATCTCCCTCTCCCGCAAGTTCGTTATTACTTACATTGTCAAAGTATACATATCGAAAAATATATATTTATATATAAATAAATGGTGGGACCAACAGCAATAATAATAGTAATAGTGGACATGGGATTACCATTAACAACAACTACAACAACAATTTTAATGAGAACAACAATACATTAAATCAATGCTAGTTGACCAGTGTCAACATGACTGAGAAGAGACATGACATGGTATGAAAGACAAAACAAAACCAGATGGGAAATATTATCGACATTACTTTGCACTTTTCACTGGCTGTCCCTCAGGTTGTGGCAGGAGGATACAAAACTGCACATTTTGGCTTTTCACCCAATAAATATTTGATTTTTTTCATCATCTTTTATAGTTTCAAATTCTTTGTATTGAATTATAATTTTGGGAAAGAAATCATCTCTTAGGTCTGAGTATTTGTCACAGTGTAATAGGAAATGCAGCTCTGTCTCTACCTTTCCCCTGGAGCAGAGTGAGCACAGCCTCTCTGGGCAGCCAGGTTTGTCTGTGACTCTATAGCCAGACTGTGCTCACTGAGTCTGTACCTAGTCAATGTTTTCCTCAGTTTTCTATCAGTCACAGTGGTCAGATAGTCTGCCACCATGTACTGTCTGTTTAGAGCCAAATAGTTTGAGTATAGCCAATTTGAATTTGTTGTCTGTATATTTAATCATTTCATTTAAAATACCATCAGCAACACGTGTATTTTTTGGGTTGTAGAGTGTATAGTTCTTCCAATAATTATTCTTCTGTAATTGGGGTATCCATAGGATTATGATAGTCGTTGACTGCTTATTCAAGGATTTGTCATTTTTCTTGAATATCTTTTCATTCTGTGCTCTTTGTTATATTGCTGTAGAGGTTTGCAAAGTGATTTCTCCACATATCCCTATTTTGGATAGCCAGTTCCTCCTGATGAGGTTTGTTTCATGTATTCCAATTCTCCCAGAAGTGGTTTGATTCTATGGATTCCTCAATTCCACCCAGCTGATTTCTAATGTGCTGTTCCTTTTCTGTTCTAGGGTGTGTTTGTATTGCTTCAGTGGTTCCCCATATTGAAGCCTTATATTTCTGTTGTCTGGTCCTCTGTGTTTTTGATTAGATATATTTCTCAATTACTTTCTTAGATTTTTGCAATCATTATCAAACCATTTTTCATTATCTGTTATTTCTGGTTGGCTCTTGTGTTTCTTTAAATTAGCCAAGGGGGACAATTTGTCAAATATAAAGTTTATGTTCCAAACAGCCAAATTTACACCTTCATTGCTGTAGGAGAATGTTAAGGCTAAAAAGTTGTCCAGGAGAGATTGTATTTTTTGGCTACTAATTGCTTTTTGGTAGATGTCTGTACTGTTTGCACTCCATCTATAGGCCTTTTTCGTAACATGTAATTTATTCGCCCATGATGCTTCATGGTTGGGTTCTGCTCTTCTCAGATACACTGTGATTTCACTGTGGTCTGAGAGAGGTGTTAGTGGGCTGACTGTGAAGGCTCTGAGAGACTCTGGGTTTAGGTCAGTGAGGAAGTAGTCTACAGTGCTGCTGCCAAGGGATGAGGTGTAGGTGTACCTACCAAAAGAGTCCCCTCTCAGCCTACCATTGACTACGTACAGACCCAGTGTTCGACAGAGCTTCACGAGCTGTACTCCATTTGAGTTTTTCACTTTGTAGTTGTTTCTGTGGGGGTATGTGGGGAGGGAAAGGTTGTTGCATCCTGGTAGGTGTTTATCTCCATGACTGTTAATAGTGTCTTGATATTCTGCTGTTCTAGCATTCAGGTCTCCTCAGACCAGACAAACTTCCCATTTGAGTCCATCAACAGGGATATGAATGGAGAAAGTCTCTTCATTGAAGTAGGGTGACTCTGAGGGGGGAATGTATGTGGCACAGAGGAAGATGTTTTTATCTGTAAAGATAGCCTCCTTGTTGATTTGAACTAGATAAAGAATTCTCCTGTTTTGATAAATTCGATTGAATTAATTAGTTCAGATTTGTACCATATTAGCGTTCCCCCTGAGTCTCTGCCCTGTCCTGAGTCTCTGCCTTGTCCTGAGTCTCTGCCCTGTCTGATTCATTTTAATTTAGTGGATGGTATGATTATCTCCCAATAACATAGTGGACAGCCAGTGGAAACATCACCTCTGCACCATGTTTCCTGTAGTACTACAATATCAACATCATCAATTTCTTTCAGGAAGTCTGGGTTTCTGCTCTTTAGCCCAAAAGCAGAATGCTTGTAAATTCCAACAAGCAACATACAAATATTTCTCTTTACTTACTTTCTTAATGAGACAAACACTCACAATCCAACAAGAACTATTCGATTTTTCATTTAACGTAAAAACGTATTATGCAAATGTGATGATCATTTAAGATAGCATTTGTGTCATGCCACTTTTTATTTTGACCTTTATTTTACTAGGCAAGTCAGTTAAGAACAAATTCTTATTTTCAATGATGGCCTAGGAACAGTGAGTGGGTTATAACTGCCTTGTTCAGGGGCAGAACACCAGATTTGTGCCTTGTCAGCTTGGGATTTGAACTTGCAACCTTGTGGTTACTAGCCCAATACTCTAACCACTAGGCTACCCTGCCACCCCACTTGGGTTGATGTAGTGTGAGGATGGTGGAGTTCTTGTGCTCATTTTACCATGACCCTCGGCCTATCACATGTGAGCATAGCGGACTCAGCAATTGTTTAACTTCTTAAGGTATAGGGGGCAGCAGTTTCACTTTTGGATAAATAGCATGCCCAATTTCAACTTCCTGCTACTCATGCCAAGAATATAAGATATTCATATTATTAGTACATTTGCATAGAAAACACTCTGAAGTTTCTAAAACTGTTTGAATCATGTCTGTGAGTATAACATAACTTATGTAGCAGGTAAAACACAGAGGATTGTTTTTTTTAGGTCTCTGTCTGTTCAGTGAGGTCTCATTGGGAAACGGTATTTCTTAGGAACTTGTTTTCAGTTCCTACCGCTTCCACTGGATGTCACCAGTCTGTAATTTGGTTGAGGTTATTTGTGCGATGAAGAAGTACGGCCATCTAGGAACTGCGTAACACTGTTAAGAGTTGCGCAAGATTTGAAAAGTAGCTTGGTTTGTTGTCTTCCTGTATTGAACACAGATAGACCAGTCTTCAATTTGATCAATTATTAACGTTTAAAAATACCTAAAGTTGTAGTACAAAAGAAGTTTGAAATATTTTGGCAAAGTTTACAGACAACTTTTGAAAAATGTTGTATTGACGTTGTGCAATTTGGAAACGTTTTTTTTCTGGATCAAACGCGCCAAATAAATGGACATTTTGGATATATATGGACGGAATTAATCAAACAAAAGGGCCAATTGTGACATTGGAGTGCCAACAAAAGAAGCTCTTCAACGGTAAGGCATGTTTTATGTTTTCTTTCTACGTTTTGTGTAGCGCCTGCAGGAGGGATGGAGATTGCTCCGCTGTTCCTGGGTGGAGAGGTCGGGCTGCGGTTTAAAGCAACGTCCTTGAGAGTCTTGGCAAGGATGGGGGACTGTCTCCCTGTACAGGTGAACATGGTCATAGAGACATTCCAGATCGAGGGTGGAATGGTGGGCCAGGTGTACAATAGGTCGCAGGGCACAGTCCCGGGTGAGGCTGGCGTTTATTCTTTGGATTGTGGCAGGGTGGAAGTCCTTCCTCTGTAGAAGGGTTGACACCACGATTCTTGAGTTGGGGAAGATTGTGGAGGCCTTCTCAATCACTTCCCGTAGTGAAGTCGCCACCCTCTCCTGCTGAGCACGCAGCTCATTATTTTCCACCATAATTTGCAAATAAATCCATAAAAAATCCTACAATGTGATTTTCTGTTTTGTTTTTTTCATTTTGTGTACCTATGATGAAAATGACAGGCCTCGTCTTTTTAAGTGGGAGAACTTGCACAATTGGTGGCTGACTAAATACTTTTTTGCCCCACTGTATATAATAGGCGGTGTCAGAGGAAAGCCCATAAAATTGTCAGAGACTCCAGTCTGTTTTCTCTGCTACCGCAAGGCAAGTGGTACCGGAGCGTCAAGTCTCGGACTAAAAGGCTCCTTAATAACAGCTTCTACCCCCAAGCCATTAGACTGCTGAACAATTCATCAAATAGCCACCGGATTATTTACATTAGTTTTGTACACTGCTGCTATTCACTGTTTATTATCTATGCATAGTCACTTCACCCCTACCTACATATACAAATGACCTCGACTAACCTGTACACAGACTTGGTACTGGTACCTCATTATTGTTATTTTATTGTTACTTTTTCTTATTTTTTACTTTAGTATATTTGGTAAATATTTTCTTAACTCTTCTTCAACTGCAATGTTGGTTAGGGCTTGTAAGTAAGCATTTCATGGTAAAGTTGTTGTATTCGTGACAAATAACATGATTTGATTTGACACATCCATCATGCATGATGATGTATATGGGTAAGATAGTCGAGCTAGCTACATTTTCAGATAGTACACGTTTCAAATTTTTACAGAAAGTGGTTTCAAGTTCAAATGTACTGTTAGCTGACTGGCTCCCGGGCTAACAAATCAAATTTTATTAAATCAAATGTTATTGGTCTCATACACGTGATTAGGAGATGTTATTGCGGATGTAGCAAAATGCTTATGCTTCTAGCTCCGACAGTGCAGTAATATCTAACAAATTACACAACATATACCAAATTTACACAAATCTAAGTAGGAATGAATTAAGACTATATACATATGGACGAGCGATGTCAGAGTGGAACAAACTAAGATACAGTAGAATAGTATAGAATACAGTATATACATATGAGATGAGTACTGCCAGATATGTAAATATTATTAAAGTGACTAGTGTTCCATTCCTTCAAGTGGCCAGTGATTTCTACTCTAAGCCGATAGTGTGCTAGTGATGGCTGTTTAACTGTCTCTCGGTGTCACGCTCTGAACTTTAGTTGTATTTGTTTTCTTTATTATTTTGGTTAGGTGTGACGAGGGTGGTTTGTTTAGTTTTTGTATTGTCTAGTTTGTTTTTGTATGTTTAGGGTTTTTGTAAGTCTAAGTGTTTATATGTCTATGGTTGCCTAGATTGGTTCTCAATAAGAGGCAGCTGTTTATCGTTATCTCTGATTGGGGACCATATTTAGGTAGCCATATTCCTTGGGTATTTTGTGGGTTCTTAGTCCATGTTTAGTTGCCTGTCTGCACTAGCCATAATAGCTTCACGATTCGTTTTGTTGTTTTGATAGTTTGTTCAGTGTTCTTTCTTTAATTAAAGAAGATGTACGCTTACCACGCTGCGCCTTGGTCTCCTCATTATGGCGACCGTGACACTCGGTCCCAGGTTTGATGCACGTGTACTGACCTCGCCTTCTGGATGATGTAGGTGTCCTGGAGGGTGGCTAGTAATGCGTTGGGCAGACCTCACCACCCTCTGGAGAGCCTTGCGGTTGCGGGCGGTGCAGTTGCCGTATTAGGCGGTGATACAGCCCGACAGGATTCTTTCAATTGTGCATCTGTAAAAGCTTGTGAGGGTTTTAGGTGACAAGCCTATTTTTCTTTAGCCTCCTTAGGTTGAAGAGGCTCTGTTGTGCCTTCACCACATTGTCTGTGTGGGTGGTCCATTTCAGTTTGTCAGTGATGTGTACACCAAGGAACTTGAAGCTTTCCACCTTCTCCACCCTCCTGTTGATGTAGATAGGGGGGTGCAGCCTCTGTTTCCTGAAGTCCATGGTCCTCCCTGTAGGCTGTCTCGTCATTGTCATGTTTTGTCATTTATTATCATGTCTTGTCCCTGTGCTTCCCATTCTATTCGTTTCCCTCTGCTGGTCTTATTAGGTTCTTTCCCTCTTTCTATCCCTCTCCCTCTCTCACTCTCTCGCTCTCTCTTCTCTCTATCGTTCCGTTCCTGCTCCCAGCTGTTCCTATTCCCCTAATCATCATTTAGTCTTCCCACACCTGTTCCCGATCCTTTTCCCTGATTAGAGTCCCTATTTCACTCCTTGTTTCCCGTACCTGCCCTGTCGGATCCTCATTTATAATTCACCGTGCTGTGTCTATGTTTTGCCCTGTCGTGTCGTGTTTCCCTCAGATGCTGCGTGGTGAGCAGGTGTCTGAGTCTGCTAGGTTCAAGTGCCTTCCCGAGGCAACCTGCAGTTCTCGATCAAGTCTCCAGTCTGTTCTTGTCTTTACGTGTAGTATTATGCTTTTTGTTTTGTAAAGTTTATTCTGGATTAAATACTCTGTTTTCGCCAAGTCGCTTTTGGGTCCTCATTCACCAGCATGACAGAAGGATCCGACCGAGGAATGGACCCAGCGACTACAGACGCTCGTTACACTGCCGTCGAGATCCAAGGAGCCATGCTCGGCAGACACGAGCAGGAATTGTCTGCTGCTCGCCATGCCGTGGAGAACCTGGCCGCTCAGGTTTCCGACCTCTCTGGACAGTTCCAGAGTCTTCGTCTCGTGCCACCTGTTACTTCCTGGCCTGCCGAGCCTCCAGAACCTAGGGTTAATAACCCACCTTGCTACTCCGGGCAGCCCACTGAGTGCCGCTCCTTTCTCACCCAGTGTGAGATTGTGTTCTCTCTCCAACCCCACACATACTCTAGAGAGAGAGCTCGGGTTGCTTACGTCATTTCACTCCTTACTGGCCGGGCCCGAGAGTGGGGCACAGCTATCTGGGAGGCAAGGGCTGATTGTTCTAACAATTACCAGAACTTTAAAGAGGAGATGATTCGGGTTTTTGACCGTTCAGTTTTTGGTGGGGAGGCTTCTAGGGTCCTGGCTTCCCTATGCCAAGGTGATCGATCCATAACGGATTACTCTATAGAGTTTCGTACTCTTGCTGCCTCTAGTGACTGGAACGAGCCGGCGCTGCTCGCTCGTTTTCTGGAGGGACTCCACACAGTGGTCAAAGATGAGATTCTCTCTCGGGAGGTTCCTTCCTGTGTGGACTCTTTGATTGCTCTCGCCATCCGCATAGAACGACGGGTAGATCTTCGTCACCAGGCTCGTGGAAGAGAGCTCGCATCAACGGTGTTTCCCTGCTCCGCATCGCAACCATCTCCCTCCTCTGGCTCTGAGACTGAGCCCATGCAGCTGGGAGGGATTCGCATCTCGACTAAGGAGAGGGAACGGAGGATCACCAACCGCCTGTGCCTCTATTGCGGATTTGATGGACATTTTGTTAATTCATGTCCAGTAAGAGGCCAGAGCCCATCAGTAAGCGGAGGGCTACTGGTGAGCGCTACTACTCAGGTCTCTTCATCTAGATCTTGTACTACTATGTCGGTCCATCTACGCTGGACCGGTTCGGGTGCTACATGCAGTGCCTTGATTGACTCTGGGGCTGAGGGTTGTTTCATGGACGAAGCATGGGTTCGGAAACATAACATTCCTTTCAGACAGTTAGACAAGCCTACGCCCATGTTTGCCTTAGATGGTAGTCATCTTCCCAGTATCAAATTTGAGACACTACCTTTAACTCTCACAGTATCTGGTAACCACAGTGAGACTATTTCTTTTTTGATTTTTCATTCACCTTTCACACCTGTTGTTTTGGGTCATCCCTGGCTAGTATGTCATAATCCTTCTATTAATTGGTCTTGTAATTCTATCCTATCCTGGAACGTATCTTGTCATGTGAAGTGCTTAATGTCTGCCATCCCTCCCATTTCTTCTGTCCCCACTTCTCAGGAGGAACCTGGCGATTTGACAGGAGTGCCGGAGGAATATCATGATCTGCGCACGGTCTTCAGTCGGTCCCGAGCCAACTCCCTTCCTCCTCACCGGTCGTATGATTGTAGTATTGATCTCCTTCCGGGGACCACTCCTCCTCGGGGTAGACTATACTCTCTGTCGGCTCCCGAACGTAAGGCTCTCGAGGATTATTTATCTGTGTCTCTTGACGCCGGTACCATAGTGCCTTCTTCCTCTCCGGCCGGGGCGGGGTTCTTTTTGTTAAGAAGAAGGACAGTACTCTGCGCCCCTGCGTGGATTATCGAGGGCTGAATGACATAACGGTTAAGAATCGTTATCCGCTTCCCCTTATGTCATCAGCCTTCGAGATTCTGCAGGGAGCCAGGTGCTTTACTAAGTTGGACCTTCGTAACGCTTACCATCTCGTGCGCATCAGAGAGGGGGACGAGTGGAAAACGGCGTTTAACACTCCGTTAGGGCATTTTGAGTACCGGGTTCTGCCGTTTGGTCTCGCCAATGCGCCAGCTGTTTTTCAGGCATTAGTTAATGATGTTCTGAGAGACATGCTGAACATCTTTGTTTTTGTCTATCTTGACGATATCCTGATTTTTTCACCGTCACTCGAGATTCATGTTCAGCACGTTCGACGTGTTCTACAGCGCCTTTTAGAGAATTGTCTCTACGTAAAGGCTGAGAAGTGTTCTTTTCATGTCTCCTCCGTTACTTTTCTCGGTTCCGTTATTTCCGCTGAAGGCATTCAGATGGATTCCGCTAAGGTCCAAGCTGTCAGTGATTGGCCCGTTCCAAGGTCACGTGTCGAGTTGCAGCGCTTTTTAGGTTTCGCTAATTTCTATCGGCGTTTCATTCGTAATTTCGGTCAAGTTGCTGCCCCTCTCACAGCTCTTACTTCTGTCAAGACGTGTTTTAAGTGGTCCGGTTCCGCCCAGGGAGCTTTTGATCTTCTAAAAGAACGTTTTACGTCCGCTCCTATCCTCGTTACTCCTGACGTCACTAGACAATTAATTGTCGAGGTTGACGCTTCAGAGGTAGGCGTGGGAGCCATTCTATCCCAGCGCTTCCAGTCTGACGATAAGGTTCATCCTTGCGCTTATTTTTCTCATCGCCTGTCGCCATCTGAGCGCAACTATGATGTGGGTAACCGTGAACTGCTCGCCATCCGCTTAGCCCTAGGCGAATGGCGACAGTGGTTGGAGGGGGCGACCGTTCCTTTTGTCGTTTGGACAGACCATAAGAACCTTGAGTACATCCGTTCTGCCAAACGACTTAATGCCCGTCAAGCTCGTTGGGCGTTGTTTTTCGCTCGTTTCGAGTTTGTGATTTCTTACCGTCCGGGTAGCAAGAACACCAAGCCTGATGCCTTATCCCGTCTGTTTAGTTCTTCTGTGGCTTCTACTGATCCCGAGGGGATTCTTCCTTATGGGCGTGTTGTCGGGTTGACAGTCTGGGGAATTGAAAGACAGGTTAAGCAAGCACTCACGCACACTGCGTCGCCGCGCGCTTGTCCTAGTAACCTCCTTTTCGTTCCTGTTTCCACTCGTCTGGCTGTTCTTCAGTGGGCTCACTCTGCCAAGTTAGCTGGTCATCCCGGTGTTCGAGGCACTCTTGCGTCTATTCGCCAGCGATTTTGGTGGCCGACTCAGGAGCGTGACACGCGCCGTTTCGTGGCTGCTTGTTCGGACTGCGCGCAGACTAAGTCGGGTAACTCTCCTCCTGCCGGTCGTCTCAGACCGCTCCCCATTCCTTCTCGACCATGGTCTCACATCGCCCTAGACTTCATTACCGGTCTGCCTTTGTCTGCGGGGAAGACTGTGATTCTTACGGTTGTCGATAGGTTCTCTAAGGCGGCACATTTCATTCCCCTCGCTAAACTTCCTTCCGCTAAGGAGACGGCACAAATCATTATCGAGAATGTGTTCAGAATTCATGGCCTCCCGTTAGACGCCGTTTCAGACAGAGGCCCGCAATTCACGTCACAATTTTGGAGGGAGTTCTGTCGTTTGATTGGTGCGTCCGTCAGTCTCTCTTCCGGGTTTCATCCCCAGTCTAACGGTCAAGCAGAGAGGGCCAATCAGACGATTGGTCGCATACTACGCAGCCTTTCTTTCAGAAACCCTGCGTCTTGGGCAGAACAGCTCCCCTGGGCAGAATACGCTCACAACTCGCTTCCTTCGTCTGCTACCGGGTTATCTCCGTTTCAGAGTAGTCTGGGTTACCAGCCTCCTCTATTCTCTTCCCAGCTTGCCGAGTCCAGCGTTCCCTCCGCTCAAGCGTTTGTCCAACGTTGTGAGCGCACCTGGAGGAGGGTGAGGTCTGCACTTTGCCGCTACAGGGCACAGACTGTGAGAGCCGCCAATAAACGCAGGATTAAGAGTCCTAGGTATTGTTGCGGCCAGAGAGTGTGGCTTTCCACTCGCAACCTTCCTCTTACGACAGCTTCTCGTAAGTTGACTCCGCGGTTCATTGGTCCGTTCCGTGTCTCCCAGGTCGTCAATCCTGTCGCTGTGCGACTGCTTCTTCCGCGACATCTTCGTCGCGTCCATCCTGTCTTCCATGTCTCCTGTGTTAAGCCCTTTCTTCGCACCCCCGTTCGTCTTCCCTCCCCCCTCCCGTCCTTGTCGAGAGCGCACCTATTTACAAGGTACATAAGATCATGGACATGCGTTCTCGGGGACGGGGTCACCAATACTTAGTGGATTGGGAGGGTTACGGTCCTGAGGAGAGGAGTTGGGTTCCGTCTCGGGACGTGCTGGACCGTTCACTCATTGATGATTTCCTCCGTTGCCGCCAGGATTCCTCCTCGAGTGCGCCAGGAGGCGCTCGGTGAGTGGGGGGTACTGTCATGTTTTGTCATTTATTATCATGTCTTGTCCCTGTGCTTCCCATTCTATTCGTTTCCCTCTGCTGGTCTTATTAGGTTCTTTCCCTCTTTCTATCCCTCTCTCTCCCCCTCCCTCTCTCACTCTCTCGCTCTCTCTTCTCTCTATCGTTCCGTTCCTGCTCCCAGCTGTTCCTATTCCCCTAATCATCATTTAGTCTTCCCACACCTGTTCCCGATCCTTTTCCCTGATTAGAGTCCCTATTTCACTCCTTGTTTCCCGTACCTGCCCTGTCGGATCCTCATTTATAATTCACCGTGCTGTGTCTATGTTTTGCCCTGTCGTGTCGTGTTTCCCTCAGATGCTGCGTGGTGAGCAGGTGTCTGAGTCTGCTAGGTTCAAGTGCCTTCCAGAGGCAACCTGCAGTTCTCGATCAAGTCTCCAGTCTGTTCTTGTCTTTACGTGTAGTATTATGCTTTTTGTTTTGTAAAGTTTATTCTGGATTAAATACTCTGTTTTCGCCAAGTCGCTTTTGGGTCCTCATTCACCAGCATGACAGTCATCATATATAATCAAGCCTACTGTTCTGTCATCTGCAAACGTAATGATTGTGTTGGAGGCATGCTTGGCCACACAGTCATGGGTGAACATGGAGTACAGGAGGGGGCTGAGCACACACCTTTGTGGGGCACCAGTGTTGAGGATCAGCGGAGTGGAGGTGACGTTTCCTACCTTCACCACCTGGGGGCGGCCGTCAGGAAGTCCTGGACCCATTTGCACAGGGCAGGGTTCAGACCCAGGGCCTCGAGCTTAATGATGAGCTTGGAGGGTACTAATGGTGTTGAATACTGAGCTGTAGTCAATAAACAGTGTTCTTACATACGTATTCCTCTTGTCCAGATGGGGATAGGGCAGTGTGCAGAGTGATGGCGATTGCATCGTCTATGGATCTATTGCAGCGGTAAGCAAATTGAAGTGTGTCTAGTGTGGCAGGTAGAGGTGATATGATCTTTGATCTTTCAAAGCACTTCATGATGACAGAGGTGAGTGCTACGGGGCAACAGTCATTAAGTTCAATTATCTTTGCCTTTTGGGGAACAGGAACGATGGTGGCCATCTTGAAGCACGTGGGGACAGCAGACTGGGATAGGGAGAGATTGAATATGCCTGTAACACACCAGCCGGCTGGTCTGCGCATGCTCTGAGGACACGGCTAGGGATGCCGTCTGGGCCGGCAGCCTTGCGAGGGTTAACAAGTTTAAATATTTTACTTACGTCAGCCAAAAGCGTAATGAAATGGTTGCCAGTTAGGCAGTTTTCATGTTATCCAGAGGTAAACAAATCATCGGCCAGAGCGTCAAGTGTGCTCTCTGAAGGCTTCGAGAGGGAAACGAGATGGCTGTGGCTAACGCTTAACAGGGTGTGAATGATGCTGAATGGTGTAGACAAAGAGGAGCTTTTCACTAGATACCAAAACATTCAAAGGCCAATTTCTCAATAGTAAGTTTACAAGTTTAATAACTTCCAAAGTAGAATTAGTTTCCCATTGTTCCTCAAAAATGCAGTTCCTGAAATACCATTTTGTAGCTCTGAGTCTCTACTTTTATCCAATGTAAAAAAACACAATTTTAAATTTTGCTACATTAGACCAAATCTAGGTGGTGAGTCACATGAGATTGCTTGGATACTCGTGTGAAACAAGAAGGCCTTCACATACGCAGAGATTGCCAAATAATGTATTTTGGCCTAAAGAGCGTGTGCGAGCTTTGTGATGGCCACTCCAATACCTTGACGTTGTTGTCCTTAAGCCATTTTGCCACTACTTTGGAAGTGTGCTTGGGGCCATTGTCCATTTGGAAGACCCATTTGCGACCAAGCATTAACTGATGTCTTGAGATGTTGCTTGTAAGTCGCTCTGGATAAGAGCGTCTGCTAAATGACTTAAATGTCAAATGTAAATGTAATAAATCCACATAATTCTCTTTCCTCATCATGTCATCTATTTTGTGAAGTGCACCAGTCCCTCCTACAGCAAAGCACCCCCACAAAATGATGCTGCCACCCCTGTGCTTCGCGGTTGGGATGGTGTTCTTCGGCTGGCGAGCATGCCCCTTTTCCCTCCAAACCTAACGATGGTCATTATGGCCAATCAGTTCTATTTTTGTTTCATCAGACTAGAGGGCATTTCTCCAAAAAGTACAATCTTTGTCCCCATGTGCAGTTGCAAACCGTAGTCTGGCTTTTTTATGGCGGTTTTGGAGCAGTGGCTTATTCCTTGCTGAGTGGCCTTTCAGGTTATGTCGATATAGGACTCGTTTACTATGGATATAGATACTGTTGTATCTGTTTCCTCCAGCATCTTCACAAGGTCCTTTGCTGTTGTTCTGGAATTGATTTACACTTTTCGCACCAAAGTACGTTCATCTCCTTCCTGAGTGGTATGACGGCTGCATGGTCCCATTGTGTTTATACTTGCGTACTATTGTTCGTACAGATGAACGTGGTACCTTCAGGCATTTGGAAATTGGATGAACCAGACTTGTGGAGGTCTACAATTTTTTTCTGAGGTCTTGGCTGATTTCTTTTGAATTTCCCATGATGTCAAGCGAAGAGGCACAGAGTTTGAAGGTAGGCCTTGAAATACATCCACAGGTACACCTCCAATTGACCTAAATGATGTCAATTAGCGTATCAGAAGCTTCTAAAGCCATGACCAAATTTTCTGGAATATTCCAAGCTGTATAAAGCCACAGTAAACTTAGTGTATGTAAACTTCTGACCCACTGGAATTGCGATACAGTGAAATAATCTGTCTGTAAACATTTGTTGGAAAAATTACTTGTGTCATGCACGAAGTATATGTCCAAACCGACTTGCCAAAACGAGTTTGTTAACAAATCATTTGTGGAGTTTTAATGACTCCAACCTAAGTGTATGTAATCTTCTGACTTCAACTGTATGTAATGTCCTGTAGTACCACAATACAGACAGCTGTTGGTGCTCAGTCTGTGCAAGTGTTCAACAGGAGAGAATCTAGCCCTGCCCATTTGCATGGGATCCGGAGGAGACGAGTCCACTGCCCTCAGTGGTTCCCGTGGGAACTCGGGTGACATCAGATTCTCCGGGATTCCCCGGAGGCGAGGTGGACGAACGAGTGTGACTGGGAACAGACCTTTTCTCCCTCCTACGTTCCTGTAGCCACCCATCAATCCATATGGTCAAGGCTATGAGAGAGTTGAGGTCCATGTGTAGCTCCGGGCTGCGAGCTTGTATTTAACCACCTCCGATAATCCATGAAGGAACGTGTTGAACAGGGATTCCAGGTTCTAGGCACTCTCGGCAGCAACGGATGATCTTTGCATGTGTGGTTCCCACCGTGAAGCATCTAGGAGGAGGTGTGATGTTGTGGGTGTGCTTTGCTGGTGACACTGTCTGTGATTTATTTTAGAATTCAAGGCACACTTAACCAGCATGGCTACCACAGCATTCTGCAGCAATACACCATCCCGTCTGGTTTGAGCTTAGTGGGACTATGATTTGTTTTTCAACAGGACAATGACCCAAAACATACCTCCAGACTGTGTAAGGGCTATTTGACCAAGAAGGAGCATGATGGAGTGCTGCATCAGATGACCTGGCTTCCACAATCACCGGACCTCAACTCAATTCAGATGAGTGTGCTCAGTATGTGTGGGAACTGTTGGAAAAGCATTTCTCATGAAGATGGTTTGAGAGGGCCAAAAGTGTGCAAAGCTATCATCAAGGCAAAAGGTGGTTACTTTGAAGAATCTCAAATATACAATATATTTTGATTTGTATAACACTTTTTTTGGTTTCTACATGATTCCAAATGTGTTATTTCATAGTTTTGATGTATTCACTATTATTCTACAATGTAGAAAATATTAAAAATAAAGAAAATCCCTTGAGTGAGTAGGTCTGTCCAATTTTTTGACAAGTACAATGTATTTCCTGAGTTTTCATACATCTCCTAGATATAGGACAGACACTTTAAATCCTTATGATTTATTTTGCTACTGTCTTTTGCCATTTCTAAATGTGTTATTCAATGCGTTTCTATGGGCTATAGTTGTAAAGAGCAAATTCTATATTTGATCAAATAATTAAAAAATATATTTTAGGAGGTACCTAAATATATTTTGGAGGGTCCTAAAATTCAATATCAAATAGCTAAATGATCTATTGTATGACCATCGAAAAACATTTCTATATGTTAGCTTAGTAATGAAATATGTCTAATGAAATATGAAATTCAACATGATTTAAACCACCCAATATATATTTAATATACTGTAGGATGAAAAGACATTAAACAGTGAAAATATGCAAAAATGTCAGCATGTAAAATATAATGAAAATGTGATGAGGGGTTGAGTGAAAAGGGGAAAGTGAGGACAGAACTAAATCCATACCCTGTAGCAATTTACTGGATTGTTGGAGGAAACTGACTGAATCATTTACCCATGTGTAATACTCTGTTTCAGTTTCCATACGGAGTGATATTGCATCATTTACACCTCTGGGGAGTCCGTAGATTGGTCTCATTGGTAGTGTGTGGGCGATAGAGTGTGTGGGTGTGAGCAATTTCCCGTATCAATGAGTTCAACTACTGCTGGCAACTGGAAGTGATACACTTAAGAGAAAATATATACACGGTCGCAAACAAACCCACACGAACTCTGCTTATCCCATTTCAAACACTGAATCCTGATCAACATCCGATCCTGAATTATTATATGAAAACCGGATTTCCCCAAAGTGCCAGTGGTGTCCTGAAGGGAGAGAGGGGGAGAGAGAGAGAAAGAGAGCTCATGAGCCTGTGCAAAAGAGAGGCCAGCGCGTGTGTGAAAGAGAGAGAGGGGGAGACTGTCTTTGTGAGTGTGTGCCAGCGATGTCATTCCTTACCAGAGCTCTGAAATACAATGTGGGTAACAGCGGTAGGAAGGAGAGGTTATCAAGATAACAACTTCCCTAATGGGGCACACATGGGGCACACATGCACATACAAGGTTGGGGAGAACTGATTACATTCAATGTCATCTGATGGCAATTTATGAATTTATCAAAAATATTCTAAATCAGTTTACAGATATTTTTGAAAAACAAGATGAATACTTCTTGGGTTACTTTTAAATTCAGAAAGGATGTTTGTGGTTAAGTGTGGTAGATGGAACGGAAAGGATGCTGGTTCAAATCCCCGAGCCGACTCGGTGAAAAACCTGTCAATGTGCCCTTGAAATGCACTTAACCCTAATTGCTTGTGTAAGTATCTCTGGATAAGAGCATCTGCTAAATGACTACAATATAAATGTAAAATAACATCTTTCTGTTTTCTCAATGACATTCAATTCATCATTGAAAAAGGCACACGTTTAAGTTTGTTCCACCTGAGCGAGTCTGACCACAAGTCAGAGACCAGTACGACACACCAAATGCGTTTGATGGATCCTTTTTGTCTTCTTTTAATGCTCTTTAAGGGGAAAGTAATCTAAAATGAATGGAAAGTAATCAGATTACATTACTGAGTTTGGGGTAATCCAAAAGTTACGTTACTGATGACAATTTTGGACAACCTACTACTACTAGTAACTGTAACAGATGACATTAAGAAAGTAACCTACCCAAGCCTGCACACACACACGCACGCACGCACCACCCACACACACACACACACACACACACACACACACACACACACACACACACACACACACACACACACACACACACACACACACACACACACACACACACACACACACACACACACAAATGTGAATAAACACATTCAAATGTAAAGTAAGGCACATTATTTCTTTATGCATGAATTGTTTATTTTCAATTATTGCCCCACATCATCAAGAAATAAGAAATGACAAGAACAGATAGTAGGAAATAAAACTCTGTTATAAACATTTGATCACAAGTCTCTGTCTTTGTGGCTTCCTCAGGTTACAAAAAACTGCATAATAAATTAATAATAAGGCTGAGGATATCATAGGTACAATACAATGTTTATATTCTCTGATAATAATGTTCTCCTAGTAAAATCCCACTTATTCACCACAAGAGGATGGTGTAAGCTTAATTGGGGAGGACGGTCTTGTGGTAATGGCTGGAGCGGAATTTGTGGAATGATATCAAATACATTAAACACATGGTTTCCATGTGTTTGCTATTCTATTCGCTCTGTTGCAGTCATTTGTATGAGCAGTCCTCCCCTCAGCAGCCTCCACTGCTCTTCACATTGCCCTGAGAGTAAAAATCCCTGTAATAGAGACAAAGCCTTGCTTCAAACAGTAAAGGTCACTATCAGGCCACTGTCACCCTGATGGATTATCAGTACGCTGTCTCTTATACTCTTTCCACACTATCATTACTGAATCAAGCTGTACTGTGCTGGCTTGGATATTTCATTTTCACATGGTCCTTTCCAGTACATTGCAAACACTATACATTGTATGTGGATGCATAACCAGGCCAGTGCAGTACAACACGTTTTGCCATGGCTTACCTCGGCTCAGTAGTTTGAAAAGGGTATTAGTGGACTGTCACATGACCCGACTCCTGTTTGACATAGCCAGGATGCAGAGGTAGAGGTCGGCTGTGATACTGCAACCTAAGGACAGAGGATTCCCTCGCTGCTGCATAGTAGGCCATGCTCGACTAGTGACATATTCCCATTGGCGCCGTTAAAATGGTTGGAGCTCTTCCGCCCCAACTCCATCTCCTGCAGCAGGACGCTAGTGCTGCTGTTCCCCTTTCTCCGCCTCAGCTCCCGCTGCCATTGCCTCCAGGCGTTCCGCAGCCTTGCTCAGGTCGAACTGCTCAATCGCCGCATTGACACGGTGCAACTCCTCAACAGAGGGAACAGGGCCTGAGGGGTCGGCTCCTGAGGGGCAGAAACCCTGGAGGTGCACCTGGAGGCTGCAGTAATTGAGGTAGGCGCATAGGCAGTGTGGGCAGTGGTAGGGGCGCTCGCCAGTGTGCAGGCGCTTGTGGAGCTTGAGGTGGGCATACTGGGTGAAGCGGGCCAAGCACAGCTTACACTGATAGGGCTTCTCACCTGAGTGGAGACGCAGATGGGTCTTGAGGTTGCTGGTGCTGCTAAAACGCTTGCGGCACACCTGAAGCGAAAGAGAGAGAGATGGGGGGGAGAAAGGATGAGAGTAATTACTTCATGAATGGTGTTTCTTTAGCAGTAGTGCAAGATTAGTATGAGATTTTACGCAGGCTTGCTTGGGAATATTCTGATGTGTTATTTTGTGCTCCCATTGTCAACTTAGTGCAGTATACCATAGTGAAGAATGATGGTATCAGGGAAGCATGACATATCAGTGAAGTATCAGTATACCTGGCATTCGTGTGGCTTCTCCCCAGTGTGAACCAGGAAGTGTTTCTGCAGGTGGGCCAGCTGGGTGAAGTCCTTACTGCAGGTCTGACACCTGAAGGGCCGCTCTCCACTGTGGACGCGCAGGTGGACCTGGAGACAGGAAACATAATAGCAGGAAGGAAGGAAACAGAAAGATAGACAGGAAGAGAGAGCCATAAAAAGGAAATGAAAAGTGGAAAGACAAAAAACAGAGGATGATACAAATCTATTTCATGAAAAGAACAGAAAGCCCCTATACACCCAATTACCACCTTTGTTGCAGCCTGGTCTCATACACTAGCCGTAACATAGTAACAAAAAATCAAGGACACTCAAATGAGTAGGATATGTTATGGTTCGTATGGTTACATGAGACAGAAGGTTACCTAAGGCAAAGGTTGGCTTTTAACATGAACGTTTAGCAACCCAAAGGTTGTGTGTTCGAATCTCATCATGGTCAACTTTAGCTTATTAGTAACTTTGTAACTATTTACTACTTGTTGTGTTAGCTAACCCTTCCCCTAACCCTTTAACCAAACTCCTAAACTTAATTCCAACACTAACCTTAACCCCTAACCCCTAGCCTAGCTAACGTTAGCCACAACAAATTATAATTCATAACAAATCATACTTACTGCAAATTTGTAACATACTGTACGAAAAGCAATTCATAACATATCATACAAACTGTTCATTCATAACATATATATGAATTGTAATTTGTAACATACACTAGATTACCAAAAGTATGTGAACACCTGCTCGTTGAACATCTCATTCCAAAATCATGGGCATTAATATGGAGTTGGTCCCCCTTTTGCTGCTACAACAGCATCTACTCTTCTGGGAAGAAGAGTGGGGACTTGCTTCCATTAAGCCAGAACAGCATTAGTGATGTCGGGCACTGATGTTGGGTGATTAGATTTGGCTCGCAGTTGGCGTTCCAAATCATCCCAAAGGTGTTCAATGGGGTTGAGGTCAGGGCTCTGTGCAGGCCAATCAAGTTCTTCCACACTTATCTCGACAAGCCATTTCCGTTTGGACCTTGCTTTCTGCACGGGGGCATTGTCATGCTGAAACAGGAAATATTTTCCTTCACTGGAACTAAGGGGACTAGCCCCCAAAAAATGAAAAACAGCTCCAGATCATTATTCCTCCTCCACCAAACTTTACAGTTGGCACTATGCATTCGAGCAGGTAGCACTCTCCTGGCATTCGCCAAACCCGGATTCGTCCATCGGACTGCCAGTTTTTGTCTATGGAGATTGCATGGCTGTGTGCTCAATTTTATACACCTGTCAGCAACGGGTGTGGCTGAAATAGTCAAATCCACTCAATTGAAGGGGTGTCCACATACTTTTGTATGTATGGTGTATCATAGGAAATGGAAGATGTACATCCACAAATTAATATATTCCATTACAAACCTAGCATATCATACATGTTTCAGTGTCCCAGATTTGTGTTTATTTTGTTACATCTATCAATGAGTCCAGGTTGTCTATCGATCCAATAAAGGTGGTAATTAGGAGCGTGTAGTGTAATTGGGAGTATATACTGTTATTTTCATACTTTGTTAGCCCATCAGCAGTTTTTTCAGGTTCTTCGCATGACCACAAACGTTTCCATAAGCAAAACTATTTCAATAATGATATCATATTAGCATAAACTATCATCTAAACATAAAGTACTTGTAATCTCAGACATGGGCCATATGATCAGGGACTGACTGACCTTGAGGTTGGATAGCTGACCGAAGAGCTTGCTGCAGATGTTGCACTCGTACCGGATCTTCCCATTCTTCCGTGTGAGCGGGTAGGACAGGGTCTTGTACCCGATGACCCGTCCACCATGCCTGGCCTTCCGCAGGTCCACTGCCCCTTCCTCTGCACTGTGGCTGGAGCTCAGGAGGGCGGATGTGCGCTTGGAGGGGAGGTAGTCAGAAGAGGCGGGCAGGCCCGCCAGCGGTGAGCCTCCCCTGGGTGCGAGGCAGTTTGCCATTGAAGAGGTAGCTGGTAGAGGCTGGTCATCGAAGGTGCTGCTGGCAGATGAATGATTGGGGTCACTGAAATTGTCCATTGGTGTCAAAGGTAGGTTTTTAAGGTAATTCTTTGGTGAAGGCACATGGTCCCCAAGGTGTTTGCACCCATTGGTCGGCATACAATTGAGGTCTTTTTTGCTTTTGGTCTGTGCGAGGGGCAGATCTCTGCTGCCATTGGGCAGTGAGAGGTTTTTTGGGGTGGTGGTCAGTGCAAGCAGGAGCTCTTTGTGTACATTGGCAGATGGGCGCAGAACGTGTGGGTACACCTCAAAAGGCAGCATGTGAGGTGGAAATGGCATATGAGGAGCTATTCTGTCACTGTACAGGGGGTATGTGTGAGGTAGTAGGCTGTTAATGCCAAGCGGGAAGTGAGGTATGAGGTAGGGACTGCACAGTGAACTGGGGTACATGCGACCTGGCAATGACGACACTGTGTAATGTTGGGCTGTGATGGGGATGCCCAGGCTGGGCTTGACAGGGAAGTGCATGTGGGGGCTGACACGGCTGCTGAGGGACCTTTTGGGGATTGGGGGGCCACAGTACTGGATGGGTGGGTAGCTGGAGTAGACCACAGAGGGGCACAGGGGTAGGACAGGGCTGCAGGTTGAGGACAGTGCTGATTCGGGGAGTTGGGGGCAAGTGGGGTCGGGCTTGGTGTGCTCCATCCTCAGGATTTCAGACATGCTGTGCCCCGTCTTCCCTGAATTCTTTCCACGAACATTGTTTTGCTCTGTGGGACAAAAAAAAAGACACAGACACACATACTTAGGGTAAAGTTTTGTCACACAAAAGAATCAAATCTAATTTTATTTGTCACATGCGCAGAATACAGCAGACCTTACTTACAAGCCCTTAACCTACAATGCAGAGTAAGAAAATATTTGGTAAATAAACAAAAGTTTTAAAAAGTAACACAATAAAATAACAATAACGAGGCTACATACAGGGAGTACCGGTACCGAGTCAACGTGTGGGGGTAGGGGTAAAGTGACTATGCATAGATAATAAACAGCATGTAGGACCAGTGTAAAAATGGGGGTCAATGCAAATAGTCCAGGTAGCCATTTGATCAATTGTTCAGCAGTGTTACGGCTAAGGGGGTAAAAGCTGTTAAGGTGCTGCTTGCCATGCGGTAAAGAGAGAACAGTCTATGACTTGGGTGGCTGGAGTCTGACAATTTTTAGGGCCTTACTCTAACCGCTTGGTATAGAGGTCCTGGATGACAGGAAGCTTGGCCCCGTTGATGTACTGGGCTGTACGCACAACTCCTGCTCTCCCTCTCCGGCGTTCGACGTCGCCAGTTTATTCACTATTACGCACACCCGTGCTTCATGAGACTCGCCTGGACTCCATCACCTTCCTGATTCCCTCCCATTTATCTGTCACTCCCTTTGGTTCTTTCCCCAGGCGTTATTGATGATTTTCTTGGTTTTTATGTCTGTACTCCATTTATTATTAAATGCACTCCCGGTACTTGCTTCCTGACTCCTAGTGTACACGTTACATACCCTCTGTAGTGCCTTGCAGTCTGATACCGACCAATTGGCATACCAGAAGGTGATGCAACCAGTCAGGATGCTCTCGATGGTGTAGCTGTGGAATTTTTTGAGTATCTAAGGACCCATGCCAAATATTTTCAGTCTCCTGAGGGGGAATAGGTGTTGTCGTGCCCTCTTTACGACTGCCTTTGTGCGTTTGGACCATGGTAGTTTGTTCGTTTGTTGGTGAACTTGCAGCTCTCGACACACTCCACTACAGCCCCGTCGATGTGAATTGGGGTGTGCTCGGCTCCCCTTAACCTGTAATACACAATCAGCTCCATAGTCTTGCTCACATTGAGGGATAGGTTGTTGTCCTGGCACTACACTGCCTAGTCACTGACCTCCTCCCTATAGGCTGTCTCATCATTGTTGGTGATCAGGCCTACCATCATTTTGTTTACGATGGTATTGGAGTCGTGCTTGGCCACACAGTCATGGGTGAACGGGGAGTAAAGATTGGACTAAGCACGCACCCCTGAGGGGCCCACGTGTTGAGGATCAGCATGTGAGATGTGTTGTTGCCTAACCTTACCACCTGGGGGTGGTCCATCAGGAAGTCCAGGATCCAAAGAGGTGTTTAGTTCCAGGTTCTTTAGCTTAGTGTTGAGCTTTGAAGGCACTATGGAGTTGAACGCTGAGCTATAGTTAATGAACAGCATTCTCACGTAGGGCAGTATGGAGTGCAATAGAGATTGCGTAGTCTGTGGATCTTTTGGCGGCGGTATGCAAATTGGAGTAGGTCTAGGGTTTCTTGAATGATGGTGTTTATGTGAGCCATGACCAGCCTTTCATTGCACTTCATGGCTACAGACGTTGACTGCTACGAGTCGGTAGTAATTTAGGGAGGCTACCTTGGCGTTCTTGGGCACAGGGACTATGGTGGTCTGCTTGAAACATATAGGTATTACAGACTCGGTCAGGGAGAGGATGAAAATGTCAGTGAAGACAGCCCTGCTCCCTTGTGAATGTTGACCCGTTTAAAGTCCTTACTCACATCGGTTACAGAGAGTGTGATCACACAGTTGTCCGAAACAGCTGGTGCTCTCATCCATGGTTCAGTGTTGCTTGCCTCGAAGTGTGCATAGAAGTTATTTAGCTCGTCTGGTAGGCTTGCATCACTTGGCAGCTCGCGGCTTTGCTTCCCTTTGTAGTCCGTAATAGTTTGCAAGCTCTGCCACATCCGACGAGCATTAGAGCCGGTGTAGTAGGATTCAATCTTAGTCCTTCATTGACACTTTACCTGTTTGATGGTTTGTCGGAAGGATTTCCTTAAAAGTGTCTGGATTAGCACAGATCTGTGGAAAAAGTACCATAAAACTATAATTTGCAGCGTGATAAGTTTAGTCACCAGTGCGATGCATTGGATCCACAGGACACAATCGTGAGATGCAGTCTTTGGAATTCACATTGAATGATATTCCTTCTCAACCTTTTTGAAATGTTATTGTTATCTTGCATGCTGTCAATTGCTTGTGCCGAATGTAACCACTAATGATCACACTAACTGCACTGGGGAGAGAACTCACACACTGACTTCACACAAAGCAACAAAGGGTTAAAGTTTACCGACAGCCTAGTGTATTAAATTACCATTATCTGTCTGACTAATTGCATTGTGTCACATCAGCACTAGTCTAACCTATGACAAGAGTTTAAGAGTTGGTGTCACAAAGCCAAAACTTTTATTTCCACCTAAACGGCCTAACTTTTTGTTGAATTCTGAATACCTCTGAAAAAGTCTCTCAATAAAGAAGAAGTGATCAAATACTGTACTGTCAGGGATTGGTGACAGACAGACAGACAGACAGACAGACAGACAGACAGACAGACAGACAGACAGACAGACAGACAGACAGACAGACAGACAGACAGACAGACAGACAGACAGACAGACAGACAGACAGACAGACAGACAGACAGACAGACAGACAGACAGACAGACAGACAGACAGACAGACAGACAGACTCCAATTTGTTTCACAGGACCACCCCTCCCTCTCTTCCTGAGAGGTGAGCACTCAGGCAAACTAACAACCAACACTCTTGGATATACCAATCTGTCAGCGGGAACGCCTTGCTAGGAAGTTCAAGTAGTCAACGGAGCACTTCCTCCCGCTCTTCCTCTTCAAGAGCAGCCAAATGAATAAGGGAAACCTTCCAGAGAACTATCAGCACCTCAACACCCCCCCTCCTGGATTGTTGTGTGTGTGTGTGTGTGTGTGTGTGTGTGTGTGTGTGTGTGTGTGTGTGTGTGTGTGTGTGTGTGTGTGTGTGTGTGTGCGTGCGTGCGTGCGTGCGTGCGTGCGTGCGTGCGTGAAAAAATTGGTCTCTCCCTATTGAGACAAAATCACTCCTGGTGACACCTGGAGCTAGATCTTATCTCCTTTCTTTTCTCTCCTCACAAAGGCCTGTGGGTGTGACTTTTATTACTGGTTAAACACCCACACAAAGAGTTTGTAAGTCGACTGGATCATTGACTGAGCGATTTTGGCTTTGAATGACCACCTACATCCACCCATTGCTATGGTAAACTCTAGGAATGGCTCTCTACTCCTTTCAATGCATTGTGCCGAACACGCATTGACCATATTGCTTTTCACATCCCCTCACCACAGTGAATACAAGTCCCACAGACCCCATATTGTCCCATTCTGTATTAGATTGGATCAAATGGGATTGGATCCGTTAGGCTGGTCTAGTATAATTTATTAAGTACATTAGTTCCAGGCTTGATTCCTATATGAATCTGATGTTAGTCGAGGAGGCCACAAAACAGCAACTTGCTGCCAGATGTAGCTCCTCTGCATTTCAGAATCCATCTCAGAAACGTACCAATTCTCTCCGTGAAGAGCTCTCCGGGGGGCGGGTAGTTGAGACGGTGGGCGAACTCCGGGCAGTACCACACCAGCAGCTCCTGGCCCGGTGGCACGGCTCTCACCGTGTAGAAGTAGATGGCCATGCCAGTCTGGCACGCCGCCAGGTTCTGGTCTCCGTGACAACGGGCCGGGTTGACGTAGCGCATCCAGTTGCTCTTCTCCTCGTCCAAGCCATCCAGGATGTGATGTAACCGACCCTCGGAGAACACCTGGAGAGAGACAAGAGAGGGAGAGAGAATTAGATGACTACATCAACACAACCTTCTCCCACGGCTCTGAAACCTAAGATATGGCATCAATCCAGTAATATGACGTGAGAAAGGAAGTCACTCAGGATGTTGTTCTATCTATCATATAAGGTGTGGAGGGATTTGGTTGGTGGTGGTAGTGGTGGCGTACCCGGTGTAGTCATAATGTGTTGTTTCTACCGGAATGACACGAGTCAATTCACAACTGACTGTGTTATATCACTCTAACTTCAATGTCATACCTACAGTATGTACCATTGCAGCACACCTAAATGGTTAGACATTCCTGGAGAGCAACAAAAAAAAGAGATCCTTCTCTCTGGATTTGTGCTCTACCACAGTTTCCCACTCAATCTGCTTTATATCACTTTGTTTGTTTGGTCTTTGTCTGGAAGCAGTGTTGTTTGCAGATTGACTCATGACTTTACAGAGTCCAGGTTGTCTATGTGATGGCTGTGTTAATCTCATGTCTGTGGAGTGGCCCAGTTGTTTAGATATTGTGTCGGGACTGTGTATAGTCTGTTGGTCTGTGTCATGACTATGCTGTTTGCAGGCCTAAGCCGTTAGCTGTGTGTATGCAAGTGGAAGTCGTGGCTCGCAGGCCCTAGGCCACTTCCTTGCTTAGTCAGTGTGAGAGTCAGTGTGTGTGTGTGTGTGTGTGTGTGTGTGTGTGTGTGTGTGCGCACGCGCGTGTGTTTCCCAGCAGTGAGACCGTGGCACTGCTGAGAGGAGCAGTGAGTGGAAAAGCACTGCTTCACTGAAACAGAACAGCTGTGTGTGTGACCTCCTCCCCAACGAGAAAACACACGCACACACACCTTCACACACAACCTTTACAGTAAAGCAAAAAATAACACATTGACATAAAAACACAAGCACACACACACACACACACACATTACACAGGATGTGAGACCACAAGTGTCAATTTGTGCAATCCCTCTACCCCCTGTAGAAGTGAACAGAATTTGACCTCAATGAGATCCCACAATGCCCCTCACTTACTCTCCAGAAGTACTTCCTGTTGGCATCTTTGGGCACCATGTCATTGCTGTAGGTCTGGCCCACCAGAGGGCCGAACCGTGTACCCTTCTGAATGAGCTCCCGACTGGTCACCCCAAGCACCTGTACAACACAGGAAGGAGGAAGGGGAGGACCATCCTCCTCAGTGAATTTCATAAAAATAACAATTCTAAAACATTTAAAAAGTAATATTTTCTCGATAAAACTATAGTTAATATAATCACGTCACCAATGAATTGATTAAAACACTATTTTGTAAAGGAGGTCTACAGTAGCCTCAGCAGCACCCTGTAGGGTAGCACCATGGTGTAGCCAGAGGACAGCTAGACTCCGTCTTCCTTTGAGTGCATTGACTTCAATACAAAACCTAGGAGGCTCACCCCCCTCCATAGACTTACTCAGTAATTATGATAACTTCCAGAGGATGTCCTTCAACCTATCAGAGCTCTTGCAGCATGAACTGACATGTCCGCCCAATCAAAGGATCAGAGAGTGAATCTCGTACTGAAAGCATAAGCTACAACTAGCTAGCACTGCAGTGGTGAGTAGTTGACTCAAAGGGAGAGAGCCAATAGTTGAACAGTTTTGAACAAATTTCTTTATTCCAAAATTAAGGAGAAGCAAGAGAGAGATAGCGAGAGAGAGATTGTCTTTTTTTTCAGTTTCACTTACTTATCTATTAAATGCAGCTAGCTAGTTTCGCCTACCTACTCAAACACCCTGGTCAAACAGAGGGATGCTATGTTAGCTAGCTGGCTATGACTATCCAACACAACACTCTTCCAAGTCAAGGTAAGGTTTTGGATTTACAAATGTATTGCCACCGCTGCCGGCATAAATGCTAAACTGCTTACTGACTGTACACTGTAACGTTACTGCATGATTGTAGCAGGTTTACTAACACATTAGTTCTATTATCAATGCTGACTATGACGTTACTTTAGCTAATATGGTGACACCGATTTTTGGCAGGATAGAACAGCCGACAAGGTGTGGTGGTCTATGTATATTTGTAAACAACAGCTGGTGCACAAAATCTAAGGAAGTCTTGAGGTTTTGCTCACCTGAGGTAGAGTATCTCATGATAAGCGGTAGACCACACTATTTACCAAGAGACTTGTCATCTATATTCTTCCTGGCTGTCTATTTAACACCACAGACCGATGCTGGCACTAAGACCAATGAGCTGTATACGGCCATAAGGAAACAGGAAGACACTCATCCAGAGGCAGCGCTCCTAATGGCCGGGGACTTTAATGCAATCCGTTTTACCTAATTTCTACCAGCATATTAAATGTGCAACCAGAGGGAAAAATCTCTAGACCACCTTTACTCCACACACAGAGACATGAGCAAAGCTCTCCCTTGCCCTCCATTTGGTAAATCTGACCATAATTCTATCCTGAATCCTGCTTACAAGCAAAAACTAAAGCAGGAAGCACCAGTGACTCGGTCAATAGAAAAGTGGTCAGATGACGCAGATGCTAAGCTACAGGACTGTTTTGCTAGCACAGACTGGAATAAGTTTGATGATGTCGTCCTCACAGTGACACAGTATATACCCCAACCAGAAGTTATGGATTACAGGCAACATCCACACAGAGCTAAAAGGTAGAGCTGCTGCTTTCAGGACTCTTAACCCGGAATCTTATAGAAATCCCTCTATGCCCTCCGACGAACTATCAAACAGGCAAAGCGTCAATACAGGACTAAGATCGAATCGTACTACATTTGTTTCAACGCTCATCGGACGTGGCAGGGCAAACTATTACAGACTACAAAGGGAAGCCCAGCCACGAGTTGCCCAGTGACACAAGCCTACCAGACGAGCTAAATTACTTCTATGCTCGTGTCGAGGCAAGTAACACTGAAACATGCATGAGATGTGAGAAAGACCTTTAAACAGATCAACATTCACAAGGCCGCAGGGCCAGAAGGATTACTTGGACGTGTACAGCATGTGCTGACCAACTGGCAAGTGTCTTCACTGACATTTTCAACCTCTCCCTGTCTGAGTCTGTAATACCAACATGTTTCAAGCAGAACACCATAGTCCCTGCGCCCAAGAACACTAAGGTAACCTGCCTAAATGACTACCAACCCGTAGTACCTCAGGTCTGTAGCCATGAAGTGCTTTGGAAGGCTGGGCATGGCTCACATCAACACCATTATCGCAGAAACCCTAAACCCACTCCAATTTGCATACCGCCCCAACAGATCCACAGATGATGCAATATCTATAGCACTCCACACTACCCTTTCACACCTGGACAAAAGTAACACTTACATGAGAATGGTTTTCATTTACTACAGCTCAGTGTTCAACACCATAGTGCCCTCTAAGCTCATCACTAAGCTAACAACCCTGGGACTAAACACCTCCCTCTGCAAGAGAATTTCTGACGGGCCACCCCCAATTGGTAAGGTAGGTAACAACACATCCGCCACACTGATCCTCAACACAGGGGCCCCTCAGGGGTGCGTGCTCAGTCCCCTCCTGTACTCCCTGTTCACTCATGACTGCATGGCCAGGCACGACTCCAACACCATCATTATGTTTGCCGATGACAACAGTGGTAGGCCTGATCACCAACAGCGATAAGACAGCCTATAGGGAGGAGGTCAGAGACCTGGCTGTGTGGTGCCAGGACAACAACCTCTCCCCTCAATGTGATCAAGACAAAGGAGATTGTGGACTCCAGGAAAAGGAACTGTGAAGCCAGCTGTATAGCCTATTGCCTGCTTCTGTTTTTAAGTATTTTATTAAATGTGAACAATGTTGTTTCTGTTTGGTGCTGTTTGGTGCTTTTCATTAAATCATGCATAGCTGTTCTTTATATGGCCTAAAATAAATGTGTTCATCTGGGCACAATACAACATGTATTAGATAACGGCACAATTATGGGGCTTGGGCTGATTAAATGTTGTCAATGCCATCAAACTAGCTGATATACTTCTTGGACCGGAGATTATTTACGATCAGTAGCAAGGGTCTCAGTGTCTCCGCTTTACAGTTTATTGGCAAGGGACATTGGGAACGGGGAATGTAAAGTATAGTATCCACCTGTTCACAGGCTGTGGCTGTGAAGACAGAGGCTGCACCCCAAACGGCACAATATTCCCTATTTGGTGCACTACTTTTGACCAGGGCCCATAGGGAAACCTTATGGTCAAAAGCAGAGCACTAAATGGGGAATATTGTGCCGTTTGGGACGCACCCAGTGGCTATTGTCTTGCCATCTGTCTTAAGATGTACACAGCGTAAAAGACACAGAGAGGAAAAGCTGGAAAGACAACAGTGTGTCAAGCATTTCTTCCTCCCGAGGAAGGATGGAAAGATGGAAGGATGGAAGGAAGTGGGAGTGATGTAAGGGAAGTTTTCCAAAATGCACACACAGAACAAATATAGTACAGCTGTATGCACACACACACACACACACACACACACACACACACACACACACACACACACACACACACACACACACACACACACACACACACACACACACACACACACACACACACACACACACACACACACACACACACACACACACACACACACACACACACACATATATACACATTACACAGACCCATTATGAACAGATAGGCATACATTCTCATGCATGTGCGCATACGTACCTGTGTGCACGCAAACATACCGAGACACACACACCCAAACACACACAAGCACACACAAACACACTAGGTCCCCACAAAGAAACACCATGCCCACTCACTCTCCCACACACAAACGAAAACACAAACAGTCAGACATACCTGTATTCAAATACTAACTCTCTCAATCTCAACTTTCATTTTTTAAGCACATCCCTCATTTCCAGGAAGGTTTGGTCTTCACGCTTTCAGTATAACCTACCTCTGCAGAGTCAGGGCAGCGTTTCAGGACCAAGTTTCTGGGTAGAGACCTCTCAGCCTTGGTCTGGTTCTCTGGGTGGTTACCCGGGTGCCACGGGTGGTCCTTCAAGATGTAGGTGCACCTCTCCTGGAACTCGGCCTCACTCCAGAGGGTCATGTCTATGTCCTGGAGGTTTGAGTCGGTCATGGTCAGGGTGGGGGTGGAGACCGATGTGGTGTGGGGAAAGGGGGAGCCATCTGAGGTTAACATGGCTGTGCTGTTCTGGGAGGAAGAGGAGGCCTAAGGAATAAGACCACAGAAGAGTATGAGAACTATGATGTGCATTAGCCCAAATAATTGATGAAGTCAATTTCCATTTTTTTCTTGTACCTGCTTATACCCTTTTCTCTCTGCTGCCCTCCCTCCCTCCCTCCCTCCCTCCTCCCTCCCTCCCTCCCTCCCTCCCTCCCTCCCTCCCTCCCTCCCTCCCTCCCTCCCTCCCTCCCTCCCTCCCTCCCTCCTATAGAATTGAAAGAGCACGAAGCATCACAAACAGCGGATGAAGTGTGCTGAAGGAGGAAGCTCTACTCTGTTTTGAACGGAGCTCAAATTAGAAGCAAGGAAGCTGAGGTGTGAGACAGTCAGAGACGGAAGGAGATGGCGGAGGGGTAAGAGGGTTGTCAAATCAATCGAAGAGGGGTGTCCTAACTAACTTTCCTAACGAACACAACCGGACAAACAAACTTCAAACGGTAGCGCCCATCCCTGCACCATCGCCGCCCACCGTTCCACACATCCTGTGACCGTCCAAAACACCATGGCAGGCTATAAGAAGAGGTTCCTGTGCACGTCAGCCGAGGTGCGGCCACCACCACTTTCACAAGTAGGAAACCAGTGTTCCCCGTGAATCAGTCCAGACTTCCTCTCTACACTGACTGGGACCTGGCTCTCTTCCCAGGTACCTGCCTCTCTGTTCGTCTGTTCCTCTGTCTTTCTGTCTGGTGGTCGACCCGGACATTCTCTTTTCACGTGGTCCTTTCCAGCACGGTTCCAGCCAATATGATGGATACGTGACCAAGCCAGTGTATTACAGGCCGGGATCCACTCAGTAGTGTGAAAAAAGATTTAATTAAGACTGGACATGAACAGGACTAGAGTTAGTATGAAAAAGGCCAATCCTAGAGCACCTTTGCAGGTGTAAACCTGTGGTAAGTGCAGAGGTGTGGGTGGAGTAAATGTTGCGAAAGGTCAGAAGCTGGTGATTTGAAATGCCATTTAGCAGACGGTTTTATCCAGAGCGACTAGTCAAGCAGGCAATACATTTGACATATGGGTAGTCCTGGAAATCGAAACCCCTATCCTAGCATTGCAATCACAGTGCTCTACCAACGGAGCTACAGGGGACCAGTTTTGCTCTTATTTTTCAAGTTATCCCAGTTGATGGTATACGGCTCAAGTTGAAGTGTCCTAGCTTTTATTATCTATTCCCTTTCTGAATGGATTGTAAAAGTCCTCCAAAATGTATGTAGACTGGTTTGACATCTTCTCCTCAACACCATTTGAAATGGTCACAACATAGCACATAGAATAATAATAATAATAATAATTGTAAATGTTTTAATACCAGCGATATCTTATTAGAACGTGTATCACGCTCATCCGTACGAGGAGAGGAAACTGATCTTCTCTTGTACTGTACACTCATCGACCAAGATTGATGGATGACATTTCACGTTTCTTTGGTACGCATCACCGCAGAGTGGAATGAGTCTCACAACAGACGGGGAAAGCTCACTCTGAAACCATGAAGCTATGAAACTGCACTCTGAAATCAATGCATGACGAGCCAAAGGCACACAGCTGTGGCCTCATGAGAAAGTTGTCAATTGTTGACTTTTAAAAATATCACCATTACGCCCTGAACACCGTATGGCACAAAGGAAGACTTTTGTAAGAGGAGTGGTGTGAAACCTGTGAGTGACTGAAAACTAATAGTTTCACAAACTTCATGAAAGCCTACAACTCAAAGATCTAATAATGAAAGCCTGCAACTCAAATCTATTTCATTGTATGACACTGTCACACCAATTGACAGAAAAATGGACATTTAGGAAATGGAGTGATGTGAAATCTGTGCAGTGTGTGACTGAAAACATACAGAACTTTCACAGACTTCATGAAAACTCATCGAACACTATCGCTGTCTCACCGTCACACGTCACATTATGACACAACAAAAATGACTTGAGGTGTAATCTGGGCTGTCCTAATTTCTACATACACACAGCGCACACTATAGTAGAATGAGAATAATAGTGGGATGGTGAAGGAGAGGTGGAGTACTTACTGTGAAGCCTTGAGAGGAGCCACACATAGAGCAGGTTATCTGTATCCTCGAGTGCCTGTGTAATTGATGGTCCCTCTCCTTCCTTCTCTTTCCCCTTCTCCCTCGCGCTCTCTCTGATGAGATTATTATACTGCGTGTACCTGTTGCAACTGAGAGACAGTGGTGTGTGTGGGTCTCTCTCTCTCTCTCTCTCTCTCTCTCTCTCTCTCTCTCTCTCTCTCTCTCTCTCTCTCTCTCTCTCTCTCTATATATATATATCTCTCTCTCGGGTGTGTGGGTCTGCCCGCTCTCTTCCTCCCGTATCTCCCTCTGTGTTTGAGACTCCTCCTTGGGGGAAGTGATCTGTTCATCTATAGTTGCAACTGAGGGACAGTGGTGTGTGTGGGTGTTTCTCTCTCTCTCTCTCTCTCTCTCTCTCTCTCTCTCTCTCTCTCTCTCTCTCTCTCTCTCTCTCTCTCTCTCTCTCTCTCTCTCTCTCTCTCTCTCTCTCTCTCTCTCTCTCTCTCTCTCTCTCTCTCTCTCTCTCTCTCTCGGGTGTGTGGGTCTGCCCGCTCTCTTCCTCCCGTATCTCCCTCCGTGTTTGAGACTCCTCCTTGGGGGAAGTGATCTGTAGTGGTGTGTGTGGGTGTTTCTCTCTCTCTCTCTCTCTCTCTCTCTCTCTCTCTCTCTCTCTCTCTCTCTCTCTCTCTCTCTCTCTCTCTCTCTCTCTCTCTCTCTCTCTCTCTCTCTCGGGTGTGTGGGTCTGCCCGCTCTCTCCCTCCTCTGTGTGTGAGACTCCTCCTTGGGGGAAGTGATCTGTTCATTCACTCCCTCTCTGCCCCGGGGGCTCGTGCTGAGATAAGAAGAACAACAAGAGCTTTCTCTCCAGGAGGTGCGTCGCCGGTCACACAGTTCTGTCCGCTTCAGACACACATCTTTGTCCTTTTTCTTTTTTTCCTGAGATTCTAACACAACCCCCCTTTTCCATCTTCCTTGGGTGTGAATGCGTATATGTCAAGCGATGTTGTTCTATGTTGTGTTTGTGGGCCTAATTTAAGATTTAGGAAAAGAGAGGGGCTATGAGACTTTGTTTGTTTGAAATGATTCCAAATAAGTTGACTTTTTCTTGTCAGTTCTTTGAAACTGAGAGTTGAATTCAAATTGAAACCAAGACTTTGGTTAGTTTCCAAAACACGACCACAACCAAAATTTCAAGAGCTTAAATGTAAATGTTTCCTACAGGTTCTGCCTTGACAAGATTACATAGACTAGGTCTATAACTCTCACATAATTGAAGTGTCACGGCTGTCACTTGAAGTATCTGCGAACATTCTGTATTTAGCTGAAGTGTTCTGAAGTTGAGGACAAAATGGAAGGCTTTGTGAATGTCTAGAAATCGGATCTACCCCCTTGCTTGACAGCTGCGGTCTGAAATAATGTTAATGAAGACATCAGTATTTGGCATTTGACTGACATAAATGTACACGTACAATGCAGGGTCAAGAGACCTTGTTCAGCCCAAGCACGTGATAACCATGTCATAATAGCTGACATAACTTGTAATAAAATGGTCATAACACTGTCATGGCCCATGTATTTACACCTGTTGTGACATATATTGTGTTATTTTATGGCTGGTTATGACACCTACATAAGAGTGTCAAAACCCATATTTATTTTAATCATTTATTCCCTGACAATAAATTTCATTTCGTTTGAAAGTTTGTTTCTTGTTGTTGTAATGAATTCTTTACAGTAGTTTTTTTCCCATAATGTTCATAATCTCACTATGACCATCCAGTGTCACTTTACTTGAACTAAGAAAATACATTTTATGACACTGTCATGAAGCATTATGACCATCCTATGTCGCTTTACATGGACTAAGACAATACACTTTATGACACTGTCATGAAGCATTATGACCATCCTATGTCGCTTTACTTGGACTAAGACAATACACTTTATGACACTGTCATGAAGCATTATGACCATCCTGTGTCGCTTTACTTGGACTAAGACAATACACTTTATGACACTGTCATGAAGCATTATGACCATCCTATGTCGCTTTACTTGGACTAAGACAATACATTTTATGACACTGTCATGAAGCATTATGACCATCCTGTGTCGCTTTACTTGGACTAAGACAATACACTTTATGACACTGTCAAGAAGCATTATGACCATCATAATCATATAAGCCAGATAGGCCTATCACGTACATGCCCTTATATCAGTCATCAGTCACATAGAGGGTGTCTTGTCCTGCTCCTGAAATCTGCTCCTGCATTCATCCCAGTCATCAGCAACAGAGCATTGGAGTAAATTCATGTCTGACATCAATGTGTGAACGATTACAATAATAATTTAACAAGGTCAGTAAAAAACATACTGTTGACACGTAGGCTATGGTGTAAGGGAGTGTTTTGCCTTGTGTGGTTGGTTTTGTGGATTGAGCCACTCTTATGTAGGTGTCATAACCAACCATAAATTAATTACCGGAGTTGGTTTTGTGGATTTAGCCACTCTTATGCAGGTGTCATAACCAGCCATAAATTAATTACCGGAGTTAGTTTTGTGAGTTTTGACACTCTTATGCAGGTGTCATAACCAGCCATAAATTAATTACCGGAGTTGGTTTTGTAGATTTAGCTACTCTTATGCAGGTGTCATAACCAGCCATAAATGAATGTTTGTACACATTGGGATTGTAAACAAACACTGTATAGCCTCAAAACATGGTTAAAACTATAATGTTGATTTCATGGATGGTCAGTCCTTGCAACTGTAGATTTGATGATGGTTACATTTCTCAAGACCCATTTTTCAGCTGTTTGCCAATAACAGTGGTGGGGTGGTGCTTTGTTATTGTTTGAACTGCATACTGCCCCTTTAACTTCAGAAACAAACTGTTGACAACTGTTTTCAAATTCTATGACATTGTTACATGACACAATGTGTTTTTGCCCGGTAGGTAGTTTCACGAAACCAAAGTCCTGTGTTGCAGCCTCTACTTGAGGAGTGTTGTTTTGTACCACTGTTGATCTGGCATGATGCCAGGCAGCCAGGCAGTTCTGACGGAGCGAAATGAGAGGATTTACGCTTGGCACGCACCACGAAAAACAATGGCAAGTGCCTACAACAGAAAGAGAATGTGTGTGTGTGTGTGTGTGCGCAAAGGGGTGCGCATGTGTATATCAGGATAAGGTACTTTGATGCGTGTATGTGAACTTTGAAGCTCTCCCTCTCTCTCCCTCTCCCTCTCCCTCTCCCTCTCCCTCCCTCTCTCTCTCTCTCTCCCTCTCCCTCTCCCTCTCTCTCTCCCTCTCTCTCTCTCTCTCTCTCTCTCTCTCTCTCTCTCTCTCTCTCTCTCTCTCTCTCTCTCTCTCTCTCTCTCTCTCTCTCCCTCTCCCTCTCCCTCCCTCTCTCTCTCCCTCTCCCTCCCTCTCTCTCTCTCTCTTTCCCCTCTCTGTTTGGTGTCCATGTCGTTCCTGTCTCCTATCCAGCTACACACCACACCAGGATCATAATTAGAGCCGTTGACAAGAAGTGCGGTATAATCTCGAGTCCCCTTCTCTTTCCTCCCTCTCTCTCCCCCACCTCCACCAGACATCTTATTCTTCACATTCTGTGGAGGGTGAGCTGTCTTCTGCTCCCCCGTCCTCTATTAGTCACACACGTGCACCTGTATATGCGTGGTGTTATGTCTCTCGGGGTTCATAACCACGGCTTTATAACAAGTCAATAGCGCTAGGTATTCAGGTCAACCATTTATCTGAAACGTAATCATCTCAAGACACATGTTACCCATGACACTCTGCGGCACAACTATGGTAGGTATGGAGGTGCAAATGATACAACCCTAATAGACAACATGTGGTATTGGATGAGTACATTTATTATTGAAAACATTACCATGTACTACAGAAAGAATAGCTGAGATCTATACAAAGAGTATACTACAAATTACTGCAATAAATGTTAGCATGTCATCTGAATGTCAGTAATTAAGTCAGTCTGTCTCTTTGCCAGACATACATGGCCGTCTGTCCATGTTTCCATAATGACAGAGTGTGAAGGCATGTGCATAGGTAGCTGGATGGAGCAACCGTGAAGTATTCACAGTAGGGTTTTGGAAACATTCTTAGACGGATATTGTCACGATCGTTTAGAGATGGATTGGACCAAGGTGCAGCGTGGTAGGCGTACATCATACATTTATTCAGTGAACACCACGTAAAGTTTTGTGGCGCTAACACAGCAACTAACCAAAAACAAGATCCCACAACTAAAGGTCGAAAAAAGGCTGCCTAAGTATGATCCCCAATCAGAGACAACGATAGACAGCTGCCTTTGATTGGGAACCATACCCGGCCCAGAAAGAAATAGAAAAACTAGAATGCCCACTCAAATCACACCCTGATCTAACCAAATAGAGAAATAAAAAGGCTCTCTCAGGTCAGGGCGTGACAGATATAGCCATGAAAGACCAAGTGTCTCCTCCTGTCTCCTCCTCCTTTGACAAAACATAATTGGAATGTGTTCAATAATGTGTCGTTGAAATCCTTAAGTCTACTGATGCACCCGGGTGTCAATCGAAGTAACGTAATAAACTATTTGGCATGGGCTGCATCTCAATCCATCACCTATGTTGGTCTTCTCATGAAAACATCTATAGTATCCCAATGGTTTGGACTTCAAATTTATATGAACCAACTATGGAAAGAGGAGATTCTCACAAAACAGGATGGTGTTCTCCTACATCGCCCACCAGTGTCACAGGACTCGTCTGAAGGTAACCAGTACCGGTTTAAAAAATGAACGGAAGTATGGAGGTAGTTTTGTGCCAACGCCCAAGAAACATTTGTAAAAAAAAAACTAAAATATACACTTCAAAACCTTAATCCTTACGATAAAAATAATGTACTGTCTTTTTTTTTGCCATTTATGAAAGTTTTATTCAATATGTTTCTATGGGCTAGAGTAGTAAAGACCAATTTCAATATTCTTTAAAAAATACATAATAATTATATACATTACATTTACATTACATTTAAGTCATTTAGCAGACGCTCTTATCCAGAGCGACTTACAAATTGGTGCATTCACCTTATGACATCCAGTGGAACAACCACTTTACAATAGTGCATCTAAATATTTTAAGGGGGGTGAGAAGGATTACTTTATCCTATCCTAGGTATTCCTTAAAGAGGTGGGGTTTCAGGTGTCTCCGGAAGGTGGTGATTGACTCCGCTGTCCTGGCGTCGTGAGGGAGTTTGTTCCACCATTGGGGAGCCAGAGCAGCGAACAGTTTTGACTGAGCTGAGCGGGAACTGTACTTCCTCAGTGGTAGGGAGGCGAGCAGGCCAGAGGTGGATGAACGCAGTGCCCTTATTTGGGTGTAGGGCCTGATCAGAGCCTGGAGGTACTGAGGTGCCGTTCCCCTCACAGCTCCGTAGGCAAGCACCATGGTCTTGTAGCGGATGCGAGCTTCAACTGGAAGCCAGTGGAGAGAGCGGAGGAGCGGGGTGACGTGAGAGAACTTGGGAAGGTTGAACACTAGACGGGCTGCGGCGTTCTGGATGAGTTGTAGGGGTTTAATGGCACAGGCAGGGAGCCCAGCCAACAGCGAGTTGCAGTAATCCAGACGGGAGATGACAAGTGCCTGGATTAGGACCTGCGCCGCTTCCTGTGTGAGGCAGGGTCGTACTCTGCGGATGTTGTAGAGCATGAACCTACAGGAACGGGCCACCGCCTTGATATTAGTTGAGAACGACAGTTTGTTGTCCAGGATCACGCCAAGGTTCTTAGCGCTCTGGGAGGAGGACACAATGGAGTTGTCAACCGTGATGGCGAGATCATGGAACGGGCAGTCCTTCCCCGGGAGGAAGAGCAGCTCCGTCTTGCCGAAGTTCAGCTTGAGGTGGTGATCCGTCATCCACACTGATATGTCTGCCAGACATGCAGAGATGCGATTCGCCACCTGGTCATCAGAAGGGGGAAAGGAGAAGATTAATTGTGTGTCGTCTGCATAGCAATGATAGGAGAGACCATGTGAGGTTATGACAGAGCCAAGTGACTTGGTGTATAGCGAGAATAGGAGAGGGCCTAGAACAGAGCCCTGGGGGACACCAGTGGTGAGAGCGCGTGGTGAGGAGACAGATTCTCGCCACGCCACCTGGTAGGAGCGACCTGTCAGGTAGGACGCAATCCAAGCGTGGGCCGCGCCGGAGATGCCCAACTCGGAGAGGGTGGAGAGGAGGATCTGATGGTTCACAGTATCGAAGGCAGCCGATAGGTCTAGAAGGATGAGAGCAGAGGAGAGAGAGTTAGCTTTAGCGGTGCGGAGCGCCTCCGTGATACAGAGAAGAGCAGTCTCAGTTGAATGACTAGTCTTGAAACCTGACTGATTTGGATCAAGAAGGTCATTCTGAGAGAGATAGCGGGAGAGCTGACCAAGGACGGCACGTTCAAGAGTTTTGGAGAGAAAAGAAAGAAGGGATACTGGTCTGTAGTTGTTGACATCGGAGGGATCGAGTGTAGGTTTTTTCAGAAGGGTGCAACTCTCGCTCTCTTGAAGACGGAAGGGACGTAGCCAGCGGTCAGGGATAAGTTGATGAGCGAGGTGAGGTAAGGGAGAAGGTCTCCGGAAATGGTCTGGAGAAGAGAGGAGGGGATAGGGTCGAGCGGGCAGGTTGTTGGGCGGCCGGCCGTCACAAGACGCGAGATTTCATCTGGAGAGAGAGGGGAGAAAGAGGTCAGAGCACAGGGTAGGGCAGTGTGAGCAGAACCAGCGGTGTTGTTTGACTTAGCAAACGAGGATCGGATGTCGTCGATCTTCTTTTCAAAATGGTTGACGAAGTCATCTGCAGAGAGGGAGGAGGGGGGGGGGAGGAGGATTCAGGAGGGAGGAGAATGTGGCAAAGAGCTTCCTAGGGTTAGAGGCAGATGCTTGGAATTTAGAGTGGTAGAAAGTGGCTTTAGCAGCAGAGACAGAGGAGGAAAATGTAGAGAGGAGGGAGTGAAAGGATGCCAGGTCCGCAGGGAGGCGAGTTTTCCTCCATTTCCGCTCGGCCTTCCGGAGCCCTGTTCTGTGAGCTCGCATTGAGTCGTCAAGCCACGGAGCGGGAGGGGAGGACCGAGCCGGCCTGGAAGATAGGGGACATAGAGAGTCAAAGGATGCAGAAAGGGAGGAGAGGAGGGTTGAGGAGGCAGAATCAGGAGATAGGTTGGAGAAGGTTTGAGCAGAGGGAAGAGATGATAGGATGGAAGAGGAGAGAGTAGCGGGGGAGAGAGAGCGAAGGTTGGGACGGCGCGATACCATCCGAGTAGGGGCAGTGTGGGAAGTGTTGGATGAGAGCGAGAGGGAAAAGGATACAAGGTAGTGGTCGGAGACTTGGAGGGGAGTTGCAATGAGGTTAGTGGAAGAACAGCATCTAGTAAAGATGAGGTCGAGCGTATTGCCTGCCTTGTGAGTAGGGGGGAAGGTGAGAGGGTGAGGTCAAAAGAGGAGAGGAGTGGAAAGAAGGAGGCAGAGAGGAATGAGTCAAAGGTAGACGTGGGGAGGTTAAAGTCGCCCAGAACTGTGAGAGGTGAGCCGTCCTCAGGAAAGGAGCTTATCAAGGCATCAAGCTCATTGATGAACTCTCCGAGGGGACCTGGAGGGCGATAAATGATAAGGATGTTAAGCTTGAAAGGGCTGGTAACTGTGACAGCATGAAATTCAAAGGAGGCGATAGACAGATGGGTAAGGGGAGAAAGAGAGAATGACCACATGGGAGAGATAAGGATCCCTATGCCACCACCCCGCTGACCAGAAGCTCTCGGGGTGTGCGAGAACACGTGGGCGGACGAAGAGAGAGCAGTAGGAGTAGCAGTGTTATCTGTGGTGATCCATGTTTCTGTCAGTGCCAAGAAGTCGAGGGACTGGAGGGAGGCATAGGCTGAGATGAACTCTGCCTTGTTGGCTGCAGATCGGCAGTTCCAGAGGCTACCGGAGACCTGGAACTCCACGTGGGTCGTGCGCGCTGGGACCACCAGATTAGGGTGGCAGCGGCCACGCGGTGTGGAGCGTTTGTATGGTCTGTGCAGAGAGGAGAGAATAGGGATAGACAGACACATAGTTGACAGGCTACAGAAGAGGCTACGCTAATGCAAGGAGATTGGAATGACAAGTGGACTACACGTCTCGAATGTTCAGAAAGTTAAGCTTACGTAGCAAGAATCTTATTGACTAAAATTATTAAAAATGATACAGTACTGCTGAAGTAGGCTAGCTGGCAGTGGCTGCGTTGTTGACTTTGTAGGCTAGCTGACAGTGGCTGCGTTGTTGACACTACACTAATCAAGTCGTTCCGTTGAGTGTAGTAGTTTCTACAGTGCTGCTATTCGGGGGCTAGCTGGCTAGCTAGCAGTGTTGATTACGTTACGTTGCGTTAAAAGAACGACAATAGCTGGCTAGCTAACCTAGAAAATCGCTCTAGACTACACAATTATCTTTGATACACAGACGGCTATGTAGCTAGCTATGTAGCTAGCTACGATCAAACAAATCAAACCGTTGTGCTGTAATGAAATGAAATGAAAAATGTGATACTACCTGTGGAGCGAAGCGGAATGCGACCGGGTTGTTGAGTGCCTACAGGGGTCCTAAAATTCCAAATCAATTAGCTAAATGATCCATTGATATGACCATCTTAAAACAGTGTAAATCTGTGACACTCCATTTAGTGTGATATGTTACGTTATGTTAGCCAAAATACTACAGTTGTCACCGACGCGACTCAAACACAAAATCTTTGGATTGCTAGACGTTGTGGATCACGCCCACCCGTCCTCTCTGACCAACCTCCCTACTTTAATTTCTGTCTAAAGTATACACCGTTAGTAAGTGTCATACGTCTTGGAGTTGCTCAGAAATACATATAGTATGTTTTGTATGGCTCTGAGGCCAGGCTGCAATGGAAAGTTCCTATATACAGTAGAGAGTGACTCTATTACATGCATAAGCAAAGAATCCCTTGGGGGGCCTCTGCAAATTGGCATTCTAAAGGGTTAACACTGTAATTTCCACAGTTGCATATGTACCTGCCTCTGGACATTTCCCACAGGGCTGGACCAAAGACCTGTCTATACAGCTGGTGAGTGGTGACAACGTAATTTAATTGAAGCAACGTGGAAACAGAGTTGATTCAACCAGTGGGAAAGGTCCTATGTATTGTTTGTTAGGTGCTCCATCCTAGAGTCACTTTTATGACTGGTTTCAAGTGAAATATTTGAAACACTTGTCCACTCCTCTTGTTGTTAACTGTTTTATGGATGACTTCTGATGAAAATATGTTGCATTCTGGGTATCCCTATCGGTCATTGTCCCCTCCCCCTCTCTCTCCTTCACCTTATCTGTCTGTCTGTCTGTCTGTCTGTCTGTCTGTCTGTCTGTCTGTCTGTCTGTCTGTCTGTCTGTCTGTCTGTCTGTCTGTCTGTCTGTCTGTCTGTCTGTCTGTCTGTCTGTCTGTCTGTCTGTCTGTCTGTCTGTCTGTCTGTCTGTCTGTCTGTCTGTCTGTCTGTCTGTCTGTCTGTCTGTCTGTCTGTCTGTCTGTCTGTCTGTCTGTCTGTCTGTCTCTTGTAATTATTTTTATTTCTCCTCATCCCATTCATCCTGAGGTTGAATGAAGAAATAACTCTCTAATGCTCTCTCTTTCTCCTTCCCTCCATCAGGTCTGTCTCTATGTCATCGTCCTCCTCCCTCCTGTCTAATCTGCTGTTGACAGGACAATGGTTATTATTGTTATTTCATTCGGAGAGGAATGCTGCTAGTGACGGAACGGCTTTGTTAAGGAGCACTGGTGATACCACCCACCCTGTTACTGGACTGGACTGACGAAGACTGCCTGTGTGTGATCCTTATCTCATTAATAATCTACATAGGACATCTCCTACAGGTCCCCTCCACCCATTCACCATAACCCAAACGGACACTCTTGAACTTTAGATGCCACTTAAGGAAGTGCAGTTTAGTACCCTCAGGTGATACATGTCTCTGTCTCAGATGCTTTAAGACACTCCTTTCATTGTCTTCCTCCTCATTACTGAGACGATGACAAATGTTGAGGCGGAAGATTGTGAAAGGACACACACTTAAAAGAACAAAAGTACGTTCGAAATGAGTACACATACAAGTACACTCACAAGTACACACACACATATACAAAACACACACACACACAACCAAACACAAAGATAAACATAACACTTTGACACATCCCATAGTGCATAAACAAAAAGATGGATGTCATCGGAAGAGGCAATCTGTCTGACAAATGCACACTGCTGTGGAGATCTCATTCATGTAGACTGAAATGGTCTCTGAGGAAACAGGAAAACATATCACTGTAGTTGAGTGTTGACACCGTCTATGAATAGTAATAGATTTTTCACTCTCTCTATCTCTATCATTCTCTCCTTGTCCCTAGCCCTCCCTCCCCCTTCTCTTTCTCTCTTGCTCACTCTCTCTCTCCGTCTCACCCTTTCTCTCTCTCTCTCTCTCTCTCTCTCTCTCTCTCTCTCTCTCTCTCTCTCTCTCTCTCTCTCTCTCTCTCTCTCTCTCTCTCTCTCTCTCTCATTCCCTCTCCCCTTCCTTCCTTCCTTCCTCCCTACCTATCTCCCTCCTTTTCTCGCTCTTTGCGTCTCAGAGCTTCAGCCCCATACCTCTCAGATTCCTGACATATTTCAAGGTAACCACTGAACAAACACCAGTAAACCTGATCAGCAGTCACACTCTGACGTGGAGGTAGACTCCCTTCCAGTCACAGACAGACAGACTTCGCTCTAAATAACGTTACCGAGAAAAGGTGTGTGTGTGTGTGTGTATCAGACAGTGGGTGTCTTTATCATTGTGTGTGTGTGTGTGTGTGTGTGTGTGTGTGTGTGTCACCAATCCCTGACAGTATTTGATCGAGCTATGGATTTCTTCTTCATAACTCTCGATCATTAAAGGCCTCAGTTTCAGCAGGACTTGTTTCAATGTAGGTTTCTAACTAGGATGAGGGCCATAAACTGACTAGGATCCCGTGATTGCCGGAGTTTGGTTTTCTGTGATGAGTATACTGTTCAGGAATGGTTGTATATAATAAAAGGGGATTTTTACTGCAACTTAATGACAACATCAATGACATCATCAGGTGCCATAGTGTCTGTTTGCGTCTCTTTGTCTGTCACTCCCCCCCCCCCCCCCCCTCTCTCTCTCTCTCTCTTTCTTCGGAAACCTTGAGTAGAGCTATTACACTTAGGTGAGGTCACATGTGCGTGCCCGAGTTTCTGTGTACAACTCCATCTCTCTCTCTCTCTCTCTCCCTCCTCTATCACTCCCCCTCTATCCCTCTCTCTTTCTCCCCCTCTCTCAGGGCCACTCAGACAGGCCAGGCCCATCACTTCCACCTGTCTCCAGTGTAACCTGCCCCAGTCATTACATCTGTCCCTGAGCCATGCCGTAAGTGCACATGTCAACGTGCAAATTACAGGAGAGCGGCACACGTTTGTTTTTCTTTAAAAGGGCGATATCCGTCACACGCAACTGATACACTCATCCTCTCTCACTCCCCTCCCTAGCTTTTCTGTTGACAGAGCCCAAAGGGAGAGAGTCTGAGAGACAAAAGAGAGAAAATAGAGACAAAGACGAGTGGAGGAATCTGGGTGGAGGTGTAGAGAGGGGAAAGGTATGAACATGCCCTCGGAGGGATGTAATGATAGGACAGAAGGAGAGAGAGGAGTGATGCCGTTGTTCTTGATGCCTGTTTCTCTGGTCAGACACTGTGAAAATGTACCTGAGAGACCCCAATTATCACATGATCACAAACCACTAATTTACTTCCACCAGGGGACGAGGAATTATTTGTTGCCAAGACAGTCCGCTTTGTTCAGCTTTGTTCTCTTGTTAAGTTACTTACAGTTTAAGTCGGAAGTCTACATACACCTCAGCCAAAATACATTTAAATTCAGTTTTTCACAATTCCTGACATTTAATCCTAGTAAAAATTCCCTGTTTTAGGTCAGTTAGGATCACCACTTTATTTTAAGAATGTGAAATGTCAGAATAATAGTAGAGAGAATGATTTATTTCATATTTTATTTATTTCATCATATTCCCAGTGGGTCAGAAGTTAACATACACTCAATTAGTATTTGGTAGCATTGCCTTTAAATTGTTTACCTTGGGTCAAACATTTTGTGTAGCCTTCCACAAGCTTCACACAATAAGTTGGGTGAATTTTGGCCCATTCCTACTGACAGAGCTGTTGTAACTGAGTCAGGTTTGTAGGCCTCCTTGCTCGCACATGCCTTTTCAGGTCTGCCCACAAATGTTCTATAGGATTGAGGTCAGGGCTTTGTGATGGCCACTCACAATACCTTGACTATGTTGTCCTTAAGCCATTTTTCCACAACTTTGGGTGTATACTTGGGGTCATTGTCCATTTGGAAGACCCATTTGCGACCAAGCTTTAACTTACTGGCTGATGTCTTGAGATGTTGCTTCAATATACAGTGGGGCAAAAAAGTATTTAGTCAGCCACCAATTGTGCAAGTTCTCCCACTTAAAAAGATGAGAGAGGCCTGTAATTTTCATCATAGGTAAACTTAAACTATGACAGACAAAATGAGAAAAAAAATCCAGAAAATCACATTGTAGGATTTTTAATAAATTTATTTGCAAATTATGGTGGAAAGTAAGTATTTGGTCACCTACAAACAAGCAAGATATCTGGCTCTCACAGACCAGTAAGTTCTTCTTTAAGAGGCTCCTCTGTCCTCCACTCGTTACCTGTATTACCTGTATTAATGGCACTTGTGGCACTTGTTATCAGTATAAAAGACACCTGTCCATAACCTCAAACAGTCACACTCCAAACTCCACTATGGTCAAGACCAAAGAGCTGTCAAAGGACACCAGAAACAAAATTGTAGACCTGCACCAGGCTGGGAAGACTGCATCTGCAATAGGTAAGCAGCTTGGTTTGAAGAAATCAACTGTGGGAGCAATTATTGGGAAATGGAAGACATACAAGACCACTGATAATCTCCCTCGATCTGGGGCTCCACGCAAGATCTCACTCAGTGGGGTCAAAATGATCACAAGAAAGGTGAGCAAAAATCCCAGAACCACACGTGGGGACCTAGTGAATGACCTGAAGAGAGCTGGGACCAAAGTAACAAAGCCTACAATCAGTAACACACTACGCCGCCAGGGACTCAAATCCTGCAGTGCAGTGAAGTTTGCTAGAGAGCATTTGGATGATCCAGAAGAAGATTGGGAGAATGTTTGAAGAACATATCAAGACTGTTTCAATGACAGCTTTTTTCCAACTACATAACATTGCAAATATCAGAAACTTTCTGTCCAAAAATAAAGAAAAATGTATCCATGCTTTTGTCACTTCTAGGTTAGACTACTGCAATGCTCTACTTTCCGGCTACCCGGATAAAGCACTAAATAAACTTCAGTTAGTGCTGAATACGGCTGCTAGAATCCTGACTAGAACCAAAAAAATTGATCATATTACTCCAGTGCTAGCCTCCCTACACAGGCTTCCTGTCAAGGCAAGGGCTGATTTCAAGGTTTTACTGCTAACCTACAAAGCATTACATGGGCTTGCTCCTACCTATCTCTCTGATTTGGTCTTGCCGTACATACCTACACGTACGCTACGGTCACAAGACGCAGGCCTCCTAATTGTCCCTAGAATTTCTAAGCAAACAATTGGAGGCAGGGCTTTCTCGTATAGAGCTCCATTTTTATGGAATGGTCTGCCTACCCATGTGAGAGACGCAACCTTTAACTCTTTACTGAAGACTCATCTCTTCAGTGGGTCATATGATTGAGTGTAGTCTGGCCCAGGAGTGTGAAGGTGAACGGAAAGGCTCTGGAGCAACGAACCACCCTTGCTGTCTCTGCCTGGCCGGTTCCCCTCTTTCCACTGGGATTATCTGCCTCTAACCATATTACAGGGGCTGAGTCACTGGCTTACTAGGGCTCTTTCATACCGTCCCTAGGAGGGGTGCGTCACTTGAGTGAGTTGAGTCACTGATGTGATCTTCCTGTCTGGGTTGGCGCCCCCCCTTGGGTAGTGCCGTGGTGGAGATCTTTGTGGGCTATACTTGGCCTTGTCTCAGGATGGTAATTTGGTGGTTGAAGATATCCCTCTAGTGGTGTGGGGGCTGTGCTTTGGCAAAGTGGGTGGGGTTATATCCTTCCTGTTTGGCCCTGTCCGGGGGTGTCATCGGATGGGGCCACAGTGTCTCCTGACCCCTCCTGTCTCAGCCTCCAGTATTTATGCTGCAGTAGTTTATGTGTCGGGGGGCTATGGTTAGTTTGTTATATCTGGAGTACTTCTCCTGTCCTATCCAGTGTCCTGTGTGAATTTAAGTATGCTCTCTCTCTCTTTCTCTTTCTTTCTTTCTCTCTCTCTGAGGACCTGAGCCCGAAGACCATGCCATAGGACTAGCTGACATGATGACTCCTTGCTGTCCCCAGTCCACCTGGCCGTGCTGCTACTCCAGTTTCAACTGTTCTGCCTGTGATTAATATTATTTGACCATGCTGGTCATTTATGAACATTTAAATCTTGGCCATGTTCTGTTATAATCTCCACCTGGCACAGCCAGAAGAGGACTGGCCACCCCACATAGCCTGGTTCCTCTCTAGGTTTCTTTCTAGGTTTTGGCATTTCTAGGGAGTTTTTCCTAGCCACCGTGCTTCTACTCCTGCATTGTGTGCTGTTTGGGGTTTTAGGCCGGGTTTCTGTATAGCACTTTGAGATATCAGCTGATGTATGAAGGGCTATATAAATACATTTGATTTGATTTTAATGTCATGTGGTCAGATGAAACTTTTTGGTAAAAACTCAACTCGTCGTGTTTGGAGGACAAAGAATGCTGAGTTGCATCTAAAGAACACCATACCTACTGTGAAGCATTGGGGTGGAAACATCATGCTTTGGGGCTGTTTTTCTGCAAAGGGACCAGGACGACTGATCCGTGTAAAGGAAAGAATGAATGGGGCCATGTATCGTGAGATTTTGAGTGAAAACCTCCTTCCATCAGCAAGGGCATTGAAACGTGGCTGGGTCTTTCAGCATGACAATGATCCCAAACACAACACCCGGGCAACGAAGGAGTGGCTACGTAAGAAGCATTTCAAGGTCCTGGAGTGGCCTAGCCAGTCTCCAGATCTCAACCCCATAGAAAATATTTGGAGGGAGTTGAAAGTCCATGTTGCCCAGCAACAGCCCCAAAACATCACTGCTCTAGAGGAGATCTACATGGAGGAATGGGCAAAATACCAGCAACAGTGTGTGAAAACCTTGTGAAGACTTACAGAAAATGTTTGACCTCTGTCATTGCCAACAAAGGGTATATAACAAAGTATTGAGATAAACTTTTGTTACTGACCAAATACTTCTTTTCCACCATAATTTGCAAATAAATTCAGGAAAAATCCTACAATGTGAATGTCTGGATTTTTTTTCTCATTTTGTCTGTCATAGTTGAAGTGTACCTATGATGAAAATTACAGGCCTCTCTCATCTTTTTAAGTGTGAGAACTTGCACAATTGGTGGTTGACTAAATACTTTTTTGCCCCACTGTATCCAAATAATTTTATTTTATCTATATTGTGAAGTGCACCAGTCCCTCCTGCAGCAAAGCACCCTCACAACGTGATGCTGCCACCCCCGTGCTTCATGGTTGGGATGGTGTTCTTCGACTTGCAAGCCTCCCCCTTTTTCCTCATAACATAACGATGGTCGTTATGGCCAAACAGTTCTATTTTTGTTTCATCAGACCAGAGGACATTTCTCCAAAAAGTAACATTTTTGTCCCCATCTGCAGCTGGAAACCGTAGTTTTGCTCCACTGTCGCTGGACCAGACGGGACTGGAAAAAAGTGCTCTTCACTTTTTGTGTTTCTTTTTCACAGCATCATCGGACTGAGCTTGTTGTCATTGCAGGTAATCTCAATGCTGTGCGTTTCATGGAAGACATTCATGGAAGACTCCTCCCTCATGTGGTACCCTTCCTGCAGGCTAATCCTGACATGACCCTCCAGCATGACAATGCCACCAGCCATACTGCTCGTTCTGTGCATGATTTCCTGCAAGACAGGAATGTCAGTGTTCTGCCATGGCCAGTGAAGAGGCCGGATCTCAATCCCATTGAGCACGTCTGGGACCTGTTGGATCGGAGGGTGAGGGCTCGGGCCAATCCCCCCAGAAATGTCCAGGAACTTGCAGGTGCCTTAGTGGAAGAGTGTGGTAACATCTCACAGCAAGAACTGGCAAATTTGGTGCAGTCTATGAGGCGGAGATTCACTGCAGTACTTAATGCAGCTGGTGGCCACACCAGATACCGACTGTTACTTTTGATTTTGACCCCCCCTTTGTTCAGGGACACATTGTTCCATTTATGTTAGTCACATGTCTGTGGAACTTGTTCAGTTTATGTCTCAGTTGCTGAATCTTGATATGTTCATACAAATATTTACACGTGTTAAGTTTGCTGAAAATAAACGCAGTTGACAGAGAGAGGACGTTGTAGTCAGTACATTCTCTTTCTCTCTGTCTGTCTTTCAAACCAAAAGATAAAAGATAATTCTCCAAACTGACATCATTCCTTCCTTTCACTTACCTTCCCTGTAGCGTTTGTGAGTGTGTGCATGCGTGCATGCGTGACCTCACAAGCAGTACCCATAAACAGGAGAGAATCTTTCAAAGGAAGTCTTTCACCTGTGCAGTTGTGAAGTTTTGTTTACTATAATACTGTCCCTTTTCTGCTCACCTCCTTCAGCGGGTATGGCGTAAGATTGTAAGTAACCCGAGTGCCCCTCTTACCCTTTTCAACACGCTCAATTCTAACAATGACAAACTTCCCCTCGTCTCAGGACGAGAGGCAAGCAGTAATCCTTTCTTTCTTCTGAGAGAAATGTACTTCTGAAATTAATACTGTGTGCTATAGAAATGCAGTGCTGAAAAATAATAAGTGAAGTCAACACAAAACAATAACACTCTAAATTGCTCATGCCCAGAGTGGTGTAGGATGCTTTCAGCAACATTTAGGTCATATCATTATCCAACATGCCTGTCTATTTCACCTATATCTAATTATTCTCAGTCGGTATATCTCATTCGCACCAATGAGATCAGGAATCACTCAAATTGAGGCAAAAATGAGACAAAAATACACAGATGATGACAACACACTTTACACTTCCTGCAATTTGCACACCAGTCATGGCGGGTCCTTTTCCTTGGGCACTGTAATTTCCTTGGCAGGCTCTTCAATGACATCCTGTTGTCAGTGAGTGTAGGCCTACATCTGAGGGGGACACGTTTCTTTGATAGACCTAGACATCACACAGGACAGTGAAGACAGACACTATTAGTCTGTCCTGAAATAATAACACCTGAATGGAGGGAAAACAGCAGGAAATTGTGGTATATCTTTGGTCTCTTTTGTTAAAGAACCAGCAAGGTTCTGCTTTTCTTTTCTTAGTCAACCTTGTGTTCTTTTTCTTTGTGATCTGGAACGTAGTCCTGTGTCTTTGTGTTCTGGAACGTAGCACTGTTTCTTTGTGTTCTGGAGCGTGGCCCTGTTTCTTTGTGTTCTGGAACGTAGCCCTGTTTCTTTGTGTTCTGGAATGTAGTCCTGTGTCTTTGTGTTCTGGAACGTAGCACTGTTTCTTTGTGTTCTGGAGCGTGGCCCTGTTTCTTTGTGTTCTGGAACGTAGCCCTGTTTCTTGGTGTTCTGGAACGTAGCCCTGTTTCTTTGTGTTCTGGAACGTAGCACTGTTTCTTTGTGTTCTGGAGCGTGGCCCTGTTTCTTTGTGTTCTGGAACATAGCCCTGTCTTTAATTTCTGTTCATTGATTTCACCTGTGTTGGTTTCTCACCTGGTCTCATCAGCTCCCTATTTAGTTCTGTTCTTACTGTTGGTATGGTTGTGAGGTATTGTTTGTTTTGACTGCCTCCCTGTGTTTGACCATTGCCTGCCTGTGATCACGATTCCTGGGCTTAATAAACAGGCTTAATTAAGGCTTAATAAACATCTGCCGCACTCTGCGAGGGAATCTGCACCTTTTTCTCCCTGAGTATTCATTGCAGCACTGTTGTTATTGTTTGTCGGCTTGAGATCCCTCAAACAACTACTTTCAGAAGCAGCGGGATGATGACACTGGTTCTGCCATTTAATGGTTCCGCAAGGCGCAACAGAGGGTAGTGCATATGGCCCAGTACGTCACTGGCACCAAGCTTCCTGCCATCCAGGACCTATATACCAGGCGGTTTCAGAGGAAGGCCCTAAAAATGGTCAAAGACTCCAGAGGCCCTAGTCATAGACTGTTCTCTCTGCTACCGCATGGAAAGACTATTTGCATTGACACGTTTTTTTTACGCTGCTGCTACTCGCTGTTTTATTATCGATGCATTGTCCCTTTATCCCTACCTACATGTACAAATGACCTCAACTAACCTGTACCCCCGCACGACTCTTTAGAAGGGTTGCCATGGTTAGGAAGCCACGGAGGCGGACAATGAGGCGGACTAATACGATGGTGAAGTGGGGTCCGCGTCCCGCGCCAGAGCCGCCACCGCGGACAGACGCCCACCCAGACCCTCCCCTATAGGTTAAGGTTTTGCGGCCGGAGTCCGCACCTTTGGCGGGGGGGGGGGGGTACTGTCACGGTCTGACCTTTATTTCCTTTGTTTTGTATTTACTTAGTATGGTCAGGGCGTGAGTTGGGTGGGCAGTCTATGTTTGTTTTTCTATGATTTGGGGATTTGTATGTTTCGGCCTAGTATGGTTCTCAATCAGAGGCAGGTGTCATTAGTTGTCTCTGATTGAGAATCATACTTAGGTAGCCTGGGTTGCACTGTTTGTTTGTGGGTGATTGTCTATGCTAGTTGCTTGTGTCAGCACAGGTCTCATTTATAGCTTCACGGTCATTATTGGTTTATTGTTTTTGTATTCAGTGTTCAGTACTTTCTTGAATTAAATATTCACCATGAACACATACCACGCCGCATTTTGGTCCTCTGATCCTTCTCGCCTCTCCTCTTCAGATGAAGAGGAGGAAGACCGTGACAGATCCGTTGCCATTAATGTCATAAGATTAATTGTATTGTCCATCCGAGGACAGAAATGTGCATTTTCTCTCAACTCACCAGTATTAGGATACAAGCATGTATGGTATAAGGTCAAGTTTAACTGGTAAGAATCTAAGAGCCATGCACAATATTGTTATTGTAGCTAAAAGGAAAGAGGATACCAATGAATAAAAAACCTGACACAAGTTGGTGACTTAACCCGTTAACTCACCCACCACAATAGACCAGAGATTTATGTTCTAGCTGACCCACTGACCTTCTGCAGGGAAGAAGGCAGGTGGTCATCCCTCATCCAGCCACACAACAGACAGACAGGTGCTTCCTGTGAGGGTGTGTACAGGTCACTCTGTTGGTTTGGACAATGGAGAATGTGGCTACTCATTCAGAGTGATAGACACAACCACTCACACACACATGCTTGCATGTATACACATACACACTCTTTCTCTGACTAGCATACACACACAAATCATATACTCTCTCTTGTGCATAGACACAAATCAAATCACACAAACCTACTGACACTGTTTCTTACAAGCACACTCTCCCTCTCACACACACACACCACTCTGCTTAGGATACAGATGCAGGGAACAACAATAGCTCTGAACAACAATAGCTCTGTAACTGACTATCTAGAGTTGACATAAGCAAACAGGAAAAGATCCCCCTTTTGTAGAGGAGGATATTCCTGACGTGGTTATTTAGGGAAAGAGAGATAGGGGGTAGGGTGGAAGAGAGTAGGGTATAGGGGTTGTAACATCCCCAGGGGGTAATAACCAGCAAAACACCGCTTAGTAGGTGAAGAAACTCGCAACGACCCAAAACGACCAACACAAACAACTCGGACACTTCCTGTCCATCGCTGACCAATCAGGAAGGACCAGAAAGCCAGCCCCCATAGCAGAGGAACAGAAATGTTGCAAAACGAGACAATTGTCATGTATTGTCATATATTGTCATGTCTTGTCCCTGTGCTTTCTCTTCTATTCGTTTCCCCCTGCTGGTCTTATTAGGTTTCTTTCCCTCTCTCTATCTCTCTCTCTCTCTATCGTTCCGTTCCTGCTCCCAGCTGTTCCTCATTCTCCAACGACCTCGTTTACTCTCTCACACCTGTCCCCTAGTTTGCCCTCTGATTAGGTCTCTATTTCTCTCTCGGTTTCTGCCTCTGTCCTTGTCGGATTCTTGTTTGCTGTTTGCTGTGTCCTTGTTCCGTCCTGTCGTGTTTTGCCTTATCATCAGATGCTGCGTGTGAGCAGGTGTCTCTGTCCGCTACGGCCCGCGCCTACCGAAGGGACCTGCAGTCTGTTGCCGCTTATCCTGCAATTCCCCTCAACAACTAGAGGATTTATGTTTTCCCCGTTTGGACATTTCCTGTAAAGGATTGAGGATTATGTTATCTCTGTTTGGACTTTAATAAACTCAGTTTCTGTTAAGTCGCTTTTGAGTCCTCACTCACCTGCATAACAGAAGAATCCGACCAAGAATGGACCCAGCGACTACGGATCCTCGCAACTCAGCCGTCGAGATCCAGGGAGCGATGCTCGGCAGACACGAGCAGGAATTGTCTGCTGCTCGGCATGCCGTTGAGACCCTGGCCGCTCAGGTCTCCGACCTCTCAAGACAGTTTCACAATCTCCGTCTCGATCCACCAGCTACTTCCTGGGCTTCCGAGTCTCCGGAACCCAGAATTAATAACCCACCGTGTTACTCTGGGCAGCCCACTGAATGCCGCTCGTTTCTCACCCAGTGTGATATTGTGTTCTCTCTCCAGCCCAACACATACTCAAGGGGTAGAGCTCGTATCGCCTACGTCATATCTCTCCTTACTGGACGGGCTCGTGAGTGGGGCACGGCAATCTGGGAGGCAAGGGCTGAGTGTACTAACGAGTATCAGAACTTTAAAGAGGAGATGATACGGGTTTTTGATCGTTCAGTTTTTGGTAGGGAGGCTTCTAGGGCCCTGGCTTCCCTATGTCAAGGTGATCGATCCATAACGGATTACTCTATAGAGTTTCGCACTCTTGCTGCCTCCAGTGACTGGAACGAGCCGGCGTTGCTCGCCCGTTTTCTGGAGGGTCTCCACGCTGAGGTTAAGGATGAGATTCCCTCCCGGGAGGTTCCTTCCAGCGTGGATTCTTTGATTGAACTCGCCATCCACATAGAACGACGGGTAGATCTTCGTCACCGAGCTCGTGGAAGAGAGCTTGCGTTAACAGTGTCCCCCCTCTCCGCATCACTACCATCTCCCCCCACTGGCTCAGGTGTTGAGCCCATGCAGCTGGGGGGTATTCGCATCTCGACTAAGGAGAGGGAACGGAGAATCACCAACCGCCTCTGTCTCTATTGCGGTTCCGCTGGACATTTTGTCATTTCATGTCCAGTAAAAGCCAGAGCTCATCAGTAAGCGGAGGGCTACTGGTGAGCGCTACTACTCAGGTCTCTCCGTCAAGATCCTGTACTACCTTGTCGGTCCATCTACGCTGGACCGGTTCGGCAGCTTCCTGCAGTGCCTTGATAGACTCTGGGGCTGAGGGCTGTTTTATGGACGAAGCCTGGGCTCGGGAACATGACATTCCTCTCAGACAGTTAGGGGAGCCCACGGCCATGTTCGCCTTGGATGGTAGTCCTCTCCCCAGTATATTATGTGAAACGCTACCTTTAACCCTCACTGTTTCTGGTAATCATAGTGAAACCATTTCTTTTTGATTTTTCGTTCACCTTTTACACCTGTTGTTTTGGGTCATCCCTGGCTAGTGTGTCATAATCCTTCTATTAATTGGTCTAGTAATTCTATCCTATCCTGGAACGTTTCTTGTCATGTGAAATGTTTAATGTCTGCTATCCCTCCTGTTTCTTCTGCCCCCTCTTCACAGGAGGAGCCTGGTGATTTGACAGGGGTGCCGGAGGAATATCATGATCTGCGCACGGTCTTCAGTCGGTCCAGGGCCACCTCCCTTCCTCCTCACCGGTCGTATGATTGTAGTATTGATCTCCTTCCGGGGACCACTCCCCCCCGGGGTAGACTATACTCTCTGTCGGCTCCCGAACGTAAGGCTCTCGAAGATTATCTGTCTGTTGCTCTCGACGCCGGTACCGTAGTCCCTTCTTCCTCTCCCGCCGGAGCGGGGTTTTTTTGTTAAGAAAAAGGACGGTACCCTGCGCCCCTGCGTGGATTATCGAGGGCTGAATGACATAACGGTTAAGAATCGTTATCCGCTTCCCCTTATGTCGTCAGCCTTCGAGATTCTGCAGGGAGCCAGGTTCTTTACTAAGTTGGACCTTCGTAACGCTTACCATCTCTTGCGCATCAGGGAGGGGGACGAGTGGAAAACTGCGTTTAACACTCGGTTAGGGCATTTTGAATACCGGGTTCTGCCATTCGGTCTCGCTAATGCTCCAGCTGTCTTTCAGGCATTAGTGAATGATGTACTGAGAGACATGCTGAACATCTTTGTTTTCGTTTACCTTGACGATATCCTGATTTTTTCACCGTCACTCCAGATTCATGTTCAGCACGTTCGACGTGTTCTCCAGCGCCTTTTAGAGAATTGTCTTTATGTGAAGGCTGAGAAGTGCGCTTTTCATGTCTCCTCCGTCACATTTCTCGGTTCTGTTATTTCCGCTGAAGGCATTCAGATGGATCCCGCTAAGGTCCATGCTGTCAGCGATTGGCCCGTCCCTAAGTCACGTGTCGAGCTGCAGCGCTTTCTCGGTTTTGCGAATTTCTATCTGCGTTTCATTCGTAATTTCGGTCAAGTGGCAGCCCCTCTCACAGCCCTTACTTCTATCAAGACGTGCTTTAAGTGGTCTGTTTCCGCCCAGGGAGCTTTTGATCTTCTCAAGAAGCGTTTTACATCCGCTCCTATCCTTGTTACTCCTGACGTCACTAAACAATTAATTGTCGAGGTTGACGCGTCAGAGGTGGGCGTGGGAGCCATTCTGTCCCAGCGCTCCCATTCTGACGATAAGGTCCACCCTTGCGCGTATTTTTTTCATCGCCTGTCGCCGTCGGAATGTAACTATGATGTGAGAAACCGCGAACTGCTCGCCATCCGCTTAGCCCTAGGCGAATGGCGACAGTGGTTGGAGGGGGCGACCGTTCCTTTTGTCGTTTGGACTGACCATAAGAACCTTGAGTACATCCGTTCTGCCAAATGACTCAATGCGCGTCAGGCTCGTTGGGCGTTGTTTTCGCTCGTTTCGAGTTCGTTATTTCTTATCGTCCGGGCACTAAGAACACCAAGCCTGATGCTTTATCCCGTCTCTTCAGTTCTTCTGTAGCCTCTACCGACCCCGAGGGGATTCTCCCTGAGGGGCGTGTTGTCGGGTTGACTGTCTGGGGAATTGAGAGACAGGTAAAGCAAGCACTCACTCACACTCCGTCGCCGCGCGCTTGTCCTAGTAACCTTCTTTTCGTTCCCGTTTCTACTCGTCTGGCCGTTCTTCAGTGGGCTCACTCAGCCAAGTTAGCTGGCCACCCCGGCGTTCGGGGTACGCTTGCTTCTATTCGCCAGCGTTTTTGGTGGCCTACTCAGGAGCGTGACACGCGCCGTTTCGTGGCTGCTTGTTCGGCCTGCGCGCAAAGTCAGGTAACTCTCCTCCTGCCGGTCGTCTCAGACCGCTTTCCATTCCCTCTCGACCATGGTCTCACATCGCCTTAGACTTTATTACCGGTCTGCCTTCGTCAGCGGGGAAGACTGTTATTCTAACGGTTGTCGATAGGTTCTCTAAGGCGGCTCATTTTATTCCCCTCGCTAAGCTTCCTTCCGCTAAAGAGACGGCACAAATCATCATTGAGAATGTGTTCAGAATTCATGGTCTTCCGTCAAACGCCGTTTCGGACAGGGGTCCGCAATTCACGTCTCAGTTTTGGAGGGAGTTTTGTTGTTTGATTGGGGCTTCCGTCAGTCTCTCTTCCGGTTTTCATCCCCAGTCTAACGGTCAAGCAGAACGGGCCAATCAGACTATTGGTCGCATCTTATGCAGTCTTTCCTTTCGAAACCCTGCATCTTGGGCAGAACAGCTCCCCTGGGCAGAGTACGCTCACAACTCGCTTCCTTCGTCTGCGACCGGGCTATCTCCTTTTCAGAGTAGCCTTGGGTACCAGCCCCCTCTGTTCTCGTCCCAGCTCGCCGAGTCCAGCGTTCCCTCCGCTCAGGCTTTTGTCCAACGTTGTGAGCGCACCTGGAAGAGGGTCAGGTCTGCACTTTGCCGTTATAGGGCGCAGACTGTGAGAGCCGCTAATAAGCGTAGGACTAAGAGTCCTAGGTATTGTCGCGGTCAGAGAGTATGGCTCTCCACTCGTAACCTTCCCCTTACGACAGCTTCTCGCAAATTGACCCCGCGGTTCATTGGTCCGTTCCGTATTTCTCAGGTCGTTAATCCTGTCGCAGTGCGACTTCTTCTTCCGCGACATCTTCGTCGCGTCCACCCAGTCTTCCATGTCTCCTGTGTCAAGCCTTTTCTTCGCGCCCCCGTTCGTCTCCCCCCCCGTCCTTGTCGAGGGCGCACCTATCTACAGGGTCCGGAAGATTATGGACATGCGTTCTCGGGGACGTGGTCACCAGTACTTAGTGGATTGGGAGGGGTACGGTCCTGAGGAGAGGAGTTGGGTTCCATCTCGGGACGTGCTGGACCGTTCGCTGATCGATGATTTCCTCCGTTGCCACCAGGTTTCCTCCTCGAGTGCGCCAGGAGGCACTCGGTGAGTGGGGGGGTACTGTCATGTATTGTCATATATTGTCATGTCTTGTCCCTGTGCTTTCTCTTCTATTCGTTTCCCCCTGCTGGTCTTATTAGGTTTCTTTCCCTCTCTCTATCTCTCTCTCTCTCTATCGTTCCGTTCCTGCTCCCAGCTGTTCCTCATTCTCCTAATGACCTCGTTTACTCTCTCACACCTGTCCCCTAGTTTGCCCTCTGATTAGGTCTCTATTTCTCTCTCGGTTTCTGCCTCTGTCCTTGTCGGATTCTTGTTTGCTGTTTGCTGTGTCCTTGTTCCGTCCTGTCGTGTTTTGCCTTATCATCAGATGCTGCGTGTGAGCAGGTGTCTCTGTCCGCTACGGCCCGCGCCTACCCGAAGGGACCTGCAGTCTGTTGCCGCTTATCCTGCAATTCCCCTCAACAACTAGAGGATTTATGTTTTCCCCGTTTGGACATTTCCTGTAAAGGATTGAGGATTATGTTATCTCTGTTTGGACTTTAATAAACTCAGTTTCTGTTAAGTCGCTTTTGGGTCCTCACTCACCTGCATAACAACAATAAACAAAAACACCTGTGACACCTATGCCATTACCTGCAGTTCAAAAGTTTATTGTTTTTTACAACACCTTATCTCTCCACTTTTACTATGCATTTTACCATAAGTGGATGTCATAAGATAAGTTGTCTATTGTTCTGCTTGTCAACTTTAAAAAGTGCGTCTTGGTCCATCATGACAGTTCTGATATTAGGGAACTCTGTGACAGGATTAAAATGAAGGCTTTCAATTGGGGGTTTAGCATTCAAAGTTTTTGCTTATTTTTAATTATTTTTTTACTTCAAAATGGCTGTTCTGCTAAAAATGGAGCAAAACTCCAGTATGTAATCTGTATCTGTGTCTTATTACCATCTCTGAAGAATGAATCAAAGTCACATTCTTACAGGTGTCGCAGTTAAATAACAAGAACATCTAAGTTGTATAAAGCAAATCCTTTGTATGATACAACTTCTATTATTCAAACACAGACACACACACAAACACCCCACACCAGTCGATGGATGAGGAGGAAGGGGAGGAAGAGGAAGGGACTGGAGCAGGAAAGAAGGGAGAATGAGGGATGGACAGATCCCCCTCTCTCCTCCCTGATGTGAAAGAGGTCGTGATGGAGTTTCTCTGATGACACAGGGGGAGGGGAGAGCTGGAGGAGGTGAGGGAGGGCACAGGAGGACACTGTTGTATCAGACAGTGGGTGTCTTTATCGTTGTTTGTGCGTGTGTGTGTGTGTGTGTGTGTGTGTGTGTGTGTGTGTGTGTGTGTGTGTGTGTGTGTGTGTGTGTGTGTGTGTGTGTGTGTGTGTGTGTGTGTCTGTGCGAGGGCCATGCACAAGACCTTTCAGGGGCAGGTGCTCAAAATGAACAAAAGCCACCCCCCCTTTTGTTTTGCATAGGTCTATTTATTTCTGCAACATCAAACACTCATCACAAATTGTAAGCAAGTTAGTTACAGTGCCTCCTAAAGATATTGATGTAGATGATTCATGTAAATCTGCTCGTTAGCTAGCTCAATTATTTGTTTTATTGATTGTGATTTATCTTCAATGCTCTTAAATAATAGCTTCATAATATAGCCTAATATTCATCATCTTTTAACTCATAATATATGTTTGGCTGGCTAATGGCTTGTGTGGATATTTTAGTATATATATGGTGGTTAGGTAAAGTCTGTGCTACCTGTGCTTGGTGCTTAATTTGTAAATCGGGAGGGGCAGGAATAAAAAGTGAGCGCTAGAGGGGGGTGACCTTGGGAGCTCTGAGGTACCGGAACGCATGATATATAAAATAAAATAAACATTATAATAAAGCATTGCATGCATACCATTGTATTTGCATAGTGGCATAGAGCAGAAGTTACACAGGAGTACCATTTTTTTGTAGTCTATTGTCTGGGAGAAATGTGGCCTTTTATAAATGCATTTCATGCAAATCTATGTCATTTTACATGACTGGAGACTGCCAGAATCCTTAGTAAATACCATACAAACGATCGAAATGACAGGCTACTTTGATACTGACAAACTGAGAATCTGAGATCAATAAAAACGACCTTGTCTTGAACCCTGTACTGTACAATATGAGGAAATTATATAGTCCTAAAAAAGCTTTCCAGTTTCATTGACTCACCCGATGATGTGCAGCTCACTTGCCGGCGGTAGCCAATGTGCTTGTGCCAAAAGCCTACCTCTTCCATAAAACAATGTTTGCTCAAAAGGCCTATTTAGGGTTAGTTCGTTGGCGGCTGTTTGAGCAAACAAAGGGAAGTGCGGGAAGGCAGGACAAAGAAGCTATGAAGAGCAGGAAAAAACGTGATCGTGGGCTCTGTTCCAAGCAGAATATCGTGCGGATAGACAAACATTTCAAGTCCACCCATGCTCTTAAGTATGGGACTATCAAATGGAAGCAAGCTATGCAAGGTAGCCAACAGTCTATTGCCAGACAGCAAGCCGAATCAGGGCAGCCTAGGGAACCACGTTTGGAACCGATGTAGCAAGTCTGCGTCGGAGAGACTTCAACAAACAGCGAGAGTGATGAATTCGCCTCTGAATCGTCCAGCATTGAAGGTCAGGGGAATGCAATTTTGACTGAATATGAACACTTTATTCTGGGTAAAAACCCTTCAGTGAAACGAATTGACAATACTCGCAGTAGTGTTTCCCGACTACAGGAATTCCTCCGTGTTATGTCAGAAGGAAAAGGCAGATGAAGGACTGTGTTCCCTGGATAATTACAGGCGTGTTTCTGGGTGGTATAGCCAAGTTGAAGACCGTGGTTTGGCCCCAACCACATTAAGAATCTATCGGGCCGATGTTCAAAGTTTCCTCAAATATCTTATTGAGTTTAAGCCTAAACGGCTGCGGGCTAAAGCCAGTGGAATTAGATGGGTGTTACTCTACATGGCAAAGATGGATCGTGATTCCCGGCAGACCCAGGCAAAGTACAGGGCGAAATGTCGCATGCGCTGCAGAGATGAAGTGCTCAATGCTGCAGAGTTAAAGCAGTTTGTCCAGCTAAGTGCTAAAGCTATTCCTTTAGGTTCTCAGCAGACTGGAGGTTTGAGCAACTTGCTCTGACAGACGTAGGTTTTGCGGCTCTCATGACCAGCAAGTTGGCCGTATTTAGTGGCACTAGACGATCACCAGTCACAATGTTCAGTGATTTTCTGGAAGAACCCAGGAAAGTGGGGGGGTTTCAGCTCTGTGTTGCAAGTCACAAAACGAACTATAGCTTCAGGGAGTGCAGAATTGTGATATCGGAGGATGAATACATTTGGCTTAAACAATTCCATCAGATCAGGCCTCATCTGAGTGGAATCTGCTCAGACTAAGAAGCATTATTTTTCACGTCCTGCGGAAAAACGTACAATAGGATGTACAACAGGATGTGGGCCTGATATTTGCCGAGTTTGGCATTGGAAGTAAAGTGACTTTCGGTACACTTCAACGAAGCGTTGCTACAATGAACTTAAATCAAGATTCGGTTACAGACCACGGATCTGTGGCCAGCCATATGTGCCATTCCCTTGAAACACAGGCAAGGCACTACTGGTACCATAATTTGCCTCATAACGCCAGCCGGGTGCTCCCATAGCGGGCATGGAGGTCTGGAACTCCCCTAAATGCATTTAAAACCATTTTGAAAATTTGGGCTTGGTAACCCAAAAATAATACCAGATGCCCGTGGACTTAGTCATTTTTCTGAAGATTTAAAAGAAAAACTCCATAAATCACTAGGGGCAGCCCCCATTGATTTGGGCCCGTAGTGGGGTGCTCCCATAGCGGGCATGGAGGTCTGGATACCCCCTAAATGGATTATAAAGCATTTTAAAAATATGGGCCTGGTAACCCATCCAATCACCAGGTCCACAGCTGGACTTAGTCTCTGGAGCGAAAGGAAAAAGTGGGCACTGTCACTTTTTCGATCAATTTCTGAATAATAAAAAAAGATAAAAAATACTTCCCGAGGTGCTAAAGGTCCCAAATGTTGGTTAATACCCTCTCTCGTGATGGGCAATAATTACCCTTGGTTTAAAAAAGTTTGCATCCATAGGAAGCTATAGGCCCTGCCACCTACACATTTTTTCACCAACTTGTGTTGATCCTCAACACTGGAGCTCCCCAGGGGTGCGTGCTAAGTCCCCTCCTGTACTCCCTGTTCACCCACGACTGCATGGCCAGGCACGACTCCAACACCATCATTAAGTTTGCTGACGACAAAACAGTGGTAGGCCTGATCACCAACAACGCCGAGACACCCTATAGGGAGGAGGTCAGAGACCTGGCCGGTTGTTGCCAGAATAACAACCTATCCCTCAACGTAACCAAGACTAAGGAGATAATTGTGGACTACAGGAAAAGGAGCACCGAGCACGTCCCCATTCTCATCGACGGGGCTGTAGTGAAGCATATTGAGAGCTTCAAATTCCATGGTGTCCACATCACCAACAAATTAGAATGGTCCAAAAACACCAAGACAGTCGTGAAGAGGGCACGACAAAGCCTATTCCCCCTCAGGAAACTAAAACGATTTGGCATGGGTCCTGAGATCCTCAGAAGGTTCTACAGCTGCAACATCGAGAGCATCCTGACCTGTTGCATCACTGCCTGGTAGGCAATTGCTAGGCCTCTGACCGCAAGGCACTTCAGAGGTTGGTGCGTAAGGCCCAGTACATCACTGGGGCAAAGCTGCCTGCAATCCAGGACCTCTACACCAGGCGGTGTCAGAGGAAGGCCCTAAAAATGATCAAAAACCCCAGCCACCCCAGTCATAGACTGTTCTCTCTACTACTGCATGGCAAGCGGTACCGGAGTGCCAAGTTTAGGACAAAAAGACTTCTCAGCAGTTTTTACCCCCAAGCCATAAGACTCCTGAACAGTTAACCAAATGGTTACCAGGGCTATTTGCATTGTGTCCCCCCCCAAACCCTCTTTTATGCTGCTGCTACTCTCTGTTTATCTTATATGCATTGTCATTTTAACCGTACATACTACCTCAATTGGCCTGACCAACCAGTGCTCCCGCACATAGGCTAACTGGGCAATCTGCATTGTGTCCCGCTACCCACCACCAACCAACCCCTCTTTATGCTACTGCTACTCTCTGTTCATCATATATGTATAGTCACTTTAACCAAATCTACATGTACATACTACCTCAATCAGCCTGACTAACCGGTGTCTGTACATAGCTTGCTACTCTTATTTTCAAATGTATTTTTACTGTTGTTTTATTTATTTTACTTACCTACACACACACACACACACGCACACATACCTTTTTTTCCCGCACTATTGGTTAGAGCCTGTAAGTAAGCATTTCACTGTAAGGTCTACACCTGTTGTATTCGGCGCACATGACAAATAAACTTTGATTTGAAGTTTGATTTAATTTGATTTGAAGATGCTTCCCCCCTGTAGGGATCTGAGTACATTTGACTAAGTGAAGGAGTACATTGACCTTTGTTTCGTTTTTTGAGGATAATATGTGGAAATTATTATAATTTTGTTGTTGTTATATTATTATTATTTTGTATATATTTTCGTTAGAGTATTTTAATTTTTACCCCACCCAATAGGTGGCGGCAATACACATTTTGGGATGTAGTCTGTCAATAAATCATTGAAGAAGAGTAAGACATTTTAAGAAGAAGTTGATGTTTGGACGGGTCCAGAAAGTCATACCCAAACAATTATTTAAGTCTTTGACGCAACTTTTCTTATTACGGAATTCAAGAACAGTCACTTCTAAAATGTCTTTCCAGTACCCAAATGCTTACCGTGACGAGGCAGTTGTAAGTAACAGGCTAGCTTGTCATGTCGCTTCCAAGGCAATGGGGAGGAGCAAGCCACTTGCTAGCTTGCCATGTACCGGTACTTGCTAACTAGCTAGCGGTCTTTGTTTATGTAGATAGTTTGAAGCTACTAAAATTAGTTGACATTTGAACACATGCACATTGCTAGCTATGAACCGAGTTCGCGAGCTAACAAATGAACATCGGCTAGCCAACCGTTCGCTTGTAGGCTAATGTTACTGGCATGGATACCCAAACCTCAAATGAATGAATGAGTCAGCTAGACTGCTAACGTTAGCTCGGCTTCGTTCGCCTTTTGTTGGCTTTGTCTCATGTTAGCTAGCTGCTAGCAAAGCTTTTGCATAGGCTGGCTAGCTAGCAAGCTAACCTTAGCGATGTAATGTCATCGCATAACATCCAGCAGCAAATTATCAATGTTGTTGGGTGACTGCTGCCGCACATTATGGATTTCACCTACTTGTTATTTCTCACAGGTGGATGACTACCATGGCAATAAGATTCCAGACCCGTACAGTTGGCTGGAAGACCCAGACAGCGAAAAGACGCAGGTAAACGCCCATTTGCCATTCAGTCAACACTGGTTGAAGGAATGTTATCGCAACGTTACCAGTTGATTTCGGTCAGGGAGTCCTTAGTCGGGGTCAATATGTTCAATTCTGATGAAATTCACATTAATTTGTATGTTATTACTTTTATCAAGGTATAATAAAGTTAGCTGAGTTGTAGAATGTGCCACTGCCAACTCCCCACAATCAAGTTAAATTAAATTTGAGTCACCAACTCAGCACATCTACCAAAAATGTCCAACCGGTATTGACACACCTACTGTGTCAGTAGCCTAAGGTTGCAACCAGCACCACCACCTGTGAATTAGTGGTCATTGCATTGATGTTGATATATCTTGTTTCTTCCCAGGCTTTTGTCAATGCTCAGAACCAGCTGACACTGCCCTACTTGGAGCGCTGTGAGGTGCGAGACCTGTTCAAAGAGCGCATGACGGAGCTCTACGATTACCCCAAATACAGCTGCCCCTTCAAGAGGGGGAGCAGGTGAGAGGAGTAGGGTTGGGGTTGGGTCAAGGTTTGCGAGCACATCCGACCCGCTTGCTTACAGCTACACTAGGGTCAGACAGCCATCCTTTGTAAATTAAGAAATTGCGGATATGGCTCGGAAAATGTCCCTCATTCCAGGGGTGAGAGTTTTTCCATTATCCCAACTGTTACACGGAAAATATTGAATGACTGATAGTTTTCTGGAAAAATGTCCACAGCAGTCATTCTGACTCTAGTGCATCTGTAAGCAAGCAGGTCGGATCTGCTGGCTAGGTCACGGTGTGGGAGTTTTGAGGACTTTTGCTGCACCCAAAAACACATGGTCATGTTCATTAGGGCATGTAACAGAAAATGTCTTAAATGTTCTGCAACAGAAAAATAAAAATGAGCATTTCTTATTGGACAGCTCCAGAGGTTTATTCACTAGAAACACAACAGATGCAAACTATCAAATGGTGCAGGGACCTAGCTGCATTTGTCAAATAGAAAATGATTCTCTTCAAAATGTTTTTCGTTGTTGGCCCTCCCAGTTTGGTTTCTTGTGAACACGATCTAGCTGCTCCTTGAAGGTGGCTTTCCATCAAATTGGTTTGGTGCATTTTTGTTCAGAGCTCTTACCCCCTTATTTTGCTTTGTTTTTACTGGTTTGAACACTGCACTCAGAAACGCACTAAACAATCCACCATGGTTTGCTCAAAAAGGGTAGTAGTGGTCCGATTTAATTCGAACTCTGGTGCAGTTCGCTGCAGGCGAGAAAGAAAAATAACCAGAGTCGAGCGCTATTATTGGTTGTTTGACTGCGAGCATTTGACGAAATGCACACAGCATCATAACTTGAGATCCCTGAAACATTCTGTGAGTAGCAGCGCATTTGAGAGCATCCTATGCAGATTAGGGGAGACGAGGGCTATTCCGGGGTTATAGGCTTTTGAATATAGCCTATTCACGTCGGAGTTAGAGCATCTATTTCTCTGTTTCCTGCTGCATGTTGAAAGATCAAAGTGAAAGTAATATGAAGATTGGGCCACAAGTGATGTTTCATGATAATCATAAATGGATTTAACAAAAGACATGCATGGACACGTGGTGTCCAACTAACATTTCTAATGTGAAACCTACCAGACTAAAATGTAAATAATACAAAATAACAAGTAGGCGATCTCTGATTCGAACTGTAGCTCAAAACTGTGTGACAACGCCCTGAGAGGCTCAGGGGGACTTGTCTCTTGGAATACTGGGTAGTGTGGTTCTATTGATGTCTGGCTCACATTCCTGGCCCCCTCTGCAGGTATTTCCACTTCTACAACACGGGTCTCCAGAACCAGAGTGTGATGTATGTTCAGGAGAGCCTGGAGGCAGAGCCCACAGTCTTTCTGGACCCAAACACTTTCTCTGAGGACGGGACTGTTGCTTTACAAGGTGGGAGACTGAAATGTGTACAAACAATATTAATATTTTAAACACATTTGTGTAGAATACATTCTTTATTGACAAAACTACACAGATGGCCATTGTCTTCATGATATATTCTCTATTAACAATCAATGTGTGTTGCTGACTGTGTACTATGTTGTCTAGCCGGACATGCAAGGCTATATGATGTGTATTCAGAAAGTATTCACACCCCTTGACTTTTTCCACATTTTGTTTTGCTACAGCCTGAATTTAAAATGGATTAATTTGAGATTTGTCACTGGCCTACACACAATACCCCATAATGTCAAAGTGGTATTATGTTTTTGGACATTTTTACAAGTTAATTAAAAATGAAAAGCTGAAATATCTTGAGTTAATAGGTATTCAACCCCTTTTGTTATGGCAGGCTTATATAACTTCAGGAGTAAACATTGCCTAAAGTCACAAGTTGCATGGACTTGTGCAGTAATAGTGTTTAACATTTTTCTTTTAATCATTACCTCATCTCTGTACTCAACACACTAAATTATGTAAGGTCCGTCATTTGAGCAGTGAATTTCAAACACAGATTCAACCACATAGACCAGGGAGGTTTTCCAATGCCTCACAAAGAAGGGCACCTATTGGTAGATGTGTGTGTAAAAAGGGGGGGGAAAGATATTGAACATCCCGTTGAGTATGGTGAAATATTAATTACACTTTGGATGATGTATCAATACACCCAGTCAATACAAAGATACAGGCGTCCTTCCTAACTCAGTTGCCAGGGAGGAAGGAAACTGCTCAAGGATTTCAGTTTGGCCAATGCTGACTTTAAAACAGAGTTTAATGGCTGTGATGGGATTAAACTGAAGATGGATCAACAACATTGTAATTGCTCCACAATACTAACCTAATTGACAGTGAAAGGAAAACCTGTACAGAATTAAACGTATTCCAAAGCACGCATCCTGTTTACAGCAAGGCACTGAAAGTAATACTGTAAAATATGTGGCAAAGCAATTAACTTTTTGTCCTGAATACAAAGTGTTATGTTTGGGTCAAATCCAATAGAACACGTTACTGAGTACCACTCTCCATATTTTCAAGAGTTGTGGTAGCTGCATCACATTATGGGTGTGCTTGTAATCATTAAGGACTAGGGAGTTTTCCAGAATGGAGCTAAGCACAGGCAAAATCCTAAAGGAAAACCTGGTTGTCTGCTTTTCACCAGACAGTGGGAGATGTATTCACCTTTCAGCAGGACAATAACCTAAAACACAAGGTCAAATCTACACTGGAGTTGCTTACCACAAGACCCTGAATGTTCCTGAGTGGCCGAGTTACAATTCTGACTTAAATCTTCTGAAATCTTTGGAATGACCTGAAAATGGTTGTCCAGCAATGATCAACAACCAATTTTTATTGTATTTTTTATTTCACCTTTATTTAACCAGGTAGGCCAGTTGAGAACAAGTTCTCATTTGCAACTGCGACCTGGCCAAGATAAAGCATAGCAGTGTGAACAGACAACACAGAGGTACACATGGAGTAAACAATTAACAAGTCAATAACACAGTAGAAAAAAAGGGGAGTGTATATACAATGTATGCAAAAGGCATGAGGAGGTAGGCGAATAATTACAATTTTGCAGATTAACACTGGAGTGATAAATGATCAGATGGTCATGTACAGGTAGAGATATTGGTGTGCAAAAGAGCAGAAAAGTAAATAAATAAAAAACAGTGTGGGGATGAGGTAGGTGAAAAGGGGTGGGCTATTTACCAATAGATTATGTACAGCTGCAGCGATCGGTTAGCTGCTCAGATAGCTGATGTTTGAAGTTGGTGATGGAGATAAAAGTCTCCAACTTCAGCGATTTTTGCAATTCGTTCCAGTCACAGGCAGCAGAGTACTGGAACGAAAGGCGGCCAAATGAGGTGTTGGCTTTAGGGATGATCAGTGAGATACACCTGCTGGAGCGCGTGCTACGGATGGGTGTTGCCATCGTGACCAGTGAACTGAGATAAGGCGGAGCTTTACCTAGCATGGACTTGTAGATGACCTGGAGCCAGTGGGTCTGGCGACGAATATGTAGCGATGGCCAGCCGACGAGAGCATACAAGTCGCAGTGGTGGGCGGTATAAGGTGCTTTAGTGACAAAACGGATGGCACTGTGATAAACTGCATCCAGTTTGCTGAGTAGAGTGTTGGAAGCAATTTTGTAGATGACATCGCCAAAGTCGAGGATCGGTAGGATAGTCAGTTTTACTAGGGTAAGCTTGGCGGCATGAGTGAAGGAGGCTTTGTTGCGGAATAGAAAGCCGACTCTTGATTTGATTTTCGATTGGAGATGTTTGATATGAGTCTGGAAGGAGAGTTTGCAGTCTAGCCAGACACCTAGGTACTTATAGATGTCCACATATTCAAGGTCGGAACCATCCAGGGTGGTGGTGCTAGTCGGGCATGCGGGTGCAGGCAGCGATCGGTTGAAAAGCATGCATTTGGTTTTACTAGCGTTTAAGAGCAGTTGGAGGCCACGGAAGGAGTGTTGTATGGCATTGAAGCTCGTTTGGAGGTTAGATAGCACAGTGTCCAATGACTGGCCGAAAGTATATAGAATGGTGTCGTCTGCGTAGAGGTGAATCAGGGAATCGCCTGCAGCAAGAGCAACATCATTGATATATACAGAGAAAAGAGTCGGCCCGACAATTGAACCCTGTGGCACCCCCATAGAGACTGCCAGAGGACCGGACAGCATGCCCTCCGATTTGACACACTGAACTCTGTCTGCAAAGTAATTGGTGAACCAGGCAAGGCAGTCATCCGAAAAACCGAGGCTACTGAGTCTGCCGATAATAATATGGTGATTGACAGAGTCGAAAGCCTTTGCAAGGTCGATGAAGACGGCTGCACAGTACTGTCTTTTATCGATGGCGGTTATGATATCGTTTAGTACCTTGAGTGTGGCTGAGGTGCACCCGTGACCGGCTCGGAAACCACATTGCACAGCGGAGAAGGTACGGTGGGATTTGAGATGGTCAGTGACCTGTTTGTTGACTTGGCTTTCGAAGACCTTAGATAGGCAGGAAAGGATGGATATAGGTCTGTAACAGTTTGGGTCCAGGGTGTCTCCCCCTTTGAAGAGGGGGGATGACTGCGGCAGCTTTCCAATCCTTGGGGATATCAGACGATATGAGAGGTTGAACAGGCTGGTAATAGGGGTTGCGACAATGGCGGCGGATAGTTTCAGAAATAGAAGGTCCAGATTGTCAAGCCCAGCTGAGTTATACGGGTCCAGGTTTTGCAGCTCTTTCAGGACATCTGCTATCTGGATTTGGTTAAAGGAGAACCTGGAGAGGCTTCGGGGGGGGGGGGCGGAGCTGTTGGTCGAGGTCGGAGTAGCCATGCGGAAGGCATGGCCTTCCGTCGAGAAATGCTTTGACAGCTTTGACAGAGTTTTAAGTATTTTGAAAATAATAATGGGCAAATGTTGCACAATCCAGGTGTGGAAATCTCTTGGACTAAAAAATGATAGCCTAACAGCTATATTCACTGCCAAAGTTGCTTATATGAAGAATTGACTCAGGGGTGTGAACAGTTATGTAAATGTAAATACATTTGCGACATTTGGAGAGAGAAAAACGTGCTTTCACTTCATTATATGGTATTGCGTGTACAGTCGTGGCCAAAAGTTGAGAATGACACAAATATTCATTTTCACAAAGTATGCTGCCTCAGTTTGTATGATGACAATTTGCATACACTCCAGAATGTTATGAAGAGTGATCAAATTAATTGCAAAGTCCCTCTTTGTCATGCAAATGAACTAAATTCCCCCCAAAAATTCCACTGCATTTCAGCCCTGCCACAAAAGGACCAGCTGACATTATGTCAGTGATTCTCTCGTTAACACAGGTGTGAGTGTTGATGAGGACAAGAATATAATAGGGGTTTAATGGCACATAAGAATATAATATATGCCACAAGACTGGAGATCACTCTGTCATGCTGATTGAGTTCGAATAACAGACTGGAAGCTTCAAAAGGAGGGTGGTGCTTGGAATCACTGTTCTTCCTCTGTCAAACATGGTTACCTGCAAGGAAACACGTGCCGTCGTCATTGCTTTGCACATAAAGGGCTTCACCGGCAAGGATATTGCTGCCAGTAAGATTGCACCTAAATCAACCATTTATCGGATCATCAAGAACTTCAAGGAGAGCAGTTCAATTGTTGTGACGAAGGCTTCAGTGCGCCCAAGAAAGTCCAGAAAACGCCAGGACCGTCTCCTGAAGTTGATTCAGCTGCTGGATTGGGCTCCACCTGAACAGAGCTTGCTCAGGAATGGCAGCAGGCAGGTGTGAGTGCATCTGCACGCACAGTGAGGTGAACATTTTTGGAGGATGGCCTGGTGTCATGAAGGGCAGCAAAGAAGCCACTTCTCTGCAGGATAAACATAATGGACAGACTGATATTTTGCAAAAGGTACAGGGATTGGACTGCTGAGTACTGGGGTAAAGTCATTTTTGGGGTAAAGTCATTTTCTCAATTGTTTGGGGCATCCGGAAAAAAGCTTGTCCGGAGAAGACGAGGTGTGCTCTACCATCAGTCCTGTGTCATGCCAACAGTAAAGCATCCTGAGACCGTTCATGTGTGGGGTTGCTTCTCAGCCAAGGGAGTGGGCGCACTCACAATTTTGCCTAAGAACACAGCCATGAATAAAGAATGTTACCAACACATCCTCCGAGAGCAACTTCTCCCAACCATCCAGGAACAGTTTGGTGACTAACAGCTTTTTCCAGCATGATGGAGGACCTTGCCATAAGGCAAAAGTGATAACTAAGTGGCTCGGGGAACAAAACATTGATATTTGAGCTCACCTCAGCTCAAATTTGATACTCAAACCAAAGGGTATGAATACTTATGTAATAAGTTATTTCTGTTTTTTAAATTTAATACATTTGCAATAATATCTAAACCTGTTCACTTTGTCATTATGGGTTATTGTGTCTAGTGTGACGAGAAAAACATGTAATTAATTTTAGAATAAGGCTATAATGTAACAAAATGATCCCCGGGACCACCCATACGTAGAATGTATGCATACATGACTGTAAGTCGCTTTGGATAAAAGCGTCTGCTAAATGGCATATATTATTATATTATTAAAATGTGGAAAAAGGCAAGGGTCTAAATACATTGTGTGTGTGTTTATAGTACCAGTCAAATGTTTGGACACCTACTCATTCCAGTTTATTTTTTTAAACCATTTTTAACATTGTAGAATAACAGTTAATTTTAAGACATCAACTATGAAATAACACATGGAATCATGTAGTAACCAAAAAAAACGTTAAATGTAAAATATTTATTTGTTTAAGCTTCTTCAAATTAGCCACCCTTTGCCTTGATCACGCCTTGCACACTCTTGCCATTTTCTCAACCAGCTTCACCTGGAATTCTTTTCCTTCACTCTGCGGTTCCTTCACTCTGCGGTCCAACTCATCCCAAATCATCTCAATTGGGTTGAGTTTGGGTGATTGTGGAGACCAGGTCATCTGATGCAGCACTTCATCACTCTCCTTCTTGGTCAAATAGCCCTTACAAAGCCTGAAGGTGTGTTTGGTCATTGTCCTGTTGTAAAACAAATGATAGGCGCAAGCCAGATGGGATGACGTATTGATGCAGAATGCTGTGGTAGCAATGCTAGTTAAGTGTGCCTAGTTAAGTGTGCCTTGAATTCTAAATCAATCACTGACAGTTCCACCAGCAAATCACTCACACGCCATCACACCACCACCGCCATGCTTCACGGTGGAACCACACATGCAGAGATAATCCGTTCACCTACTCTGTCTCAGAAAGACATGGCGGTTGGAACCTAAAATCAAATTTGGACTCATCAGAACAAAGGACAGATTTCCACCAGTCTAATATCCATTGCTCGTGTTTCTTGGCCCAGGCAACTCTCTTCTTCTTATTGGTGTCCTTTAGTAGTGGTTTCTTTGCAGCAATTCAACCATGAAGGCCTGATTTATGCAGTCTCCTCTGAACAGTTGATGTTGTGTCTGATAATTGAACTCTGTGAAGCAATTATTTGGGCTTTGATTTCTGAGGCTGGCAACTCTAATGAGCAGTAACTCTGTGTCTTCCTTTCCTGTGGCAGTCCTCATGAGAGCCAGTTTCATAGCGCTTGATGGTTTTTGCGACTGCACTTAACTTTCAAAGTTCTTAATTTTCCAGATTGACTGACCTTGAATGTCTTAAAGTAATGCTTGACTGTCATTTCTCTTTGCTTATTTGAGCTGTTCTTGCCTAAATTTGGACTTGCTCTTTTACCAAATAGGGCTATCTTCTGTATACTACCCTACCTTGTCACAACACAACTGATTTTCCTTAATGTGTTTGAGCCAAGAAATTCCACAAATGTAATTTTAACAAGGCACACTCTTAATTGAAATGCGTTCCAGTTGACTACCTCATGAAGCTGTTTGAGAGAGTGCCAAGTCTGCAAAGCTGACATCAAGGCAAAGGGTGGCTACTTTGAAGAAAGAAAGAAAAAAGAAGAAACAAAAACTGATTGAACACTTTTTTGTTTACTACATGATTCCATATGTTTCATAGTGTTGATCTTCACTATTATTCTACATTGTAGAAGTAAAGAAACCCTGTAATGAGTAGGTGTGTCCAAACTTCTGACTGGTACTGTATGTCGAGAGACCTGTCGACCAAATTTTGTCTGTGGACCATAAGTCGTTGAATCTTGGCATAGGTTAACTCATTGTGACCCTGCTCTCCAGTGTCTCCTGTTATGTCTTCACTATAAAAGTCTTGCTTGGTTAAATAAATGCTTTAAATCAGGTTCTGTCAATCCTCAGGCTATGCGTTCTCGGAGGATGGCGAATACCTGGCGTATGGTACCAGCGCCAGCGGCTCGGACTGGGTGGAGATGCACTTCCTGCGGGTGGAGGGGGCTGTCGCCCTCAAGGACAAACTAGACAGGGTTAAGTTCAGCTGCATGTCCTGGACCCACGACGGCAAGGGCCTCTTCTACAACTCTTACCCCATGCAGGAGGGCAAGAGCGACGGTGAGCATCCTGGCTACGTAGACGCACACTGGACAAAAATATAAACGCAACATGTAAAGTGTGGGTCCCATGTATCTTGACTTGAAATTAAAGATTGCAGAAATGTTCACAAATTAGTTTACATCTCAGTTAGTGAGCATGTATCCTTTGCCAAGGTAATCCATCCACCTGAGAAGCTGATTTAAACAGCATGATCATTGCACAGGTGTACCTTGTGTTGGGACAATAAAAGGCCAATAAAATGTGGGAGCATGCAATTGGTATGCTGACTGCAGTAATTTCCACCCAAGCTTTTGCCAGAGACTTGAATGTTCATTTCTCTACCATAAGCCGGCTCCGTGTTTTTGTTTGGCAGTACATCCAACTGGCCTTACAATCGCAGACCACTTGTATGGCCTCGTGTGGGTGCGCGATTTGCTGATGTCAACGTTGTGAACAGTGCCCAGCGGGGAGGGTATGGGCAGGCATAAGCTACAGACAATGAACACAATTGCATTTTAGTGATGACAATTTGAATGCAAGGAGATACACAACGAAGTCCTAAGGCTCATTGTCTTACCATACATTCGCAGTCATCACCTTATGTTTCAGCATGATAATGCACGGCCCCATGTCGCAAGGATCTGTACACAACTCCTGGAAGCTGAAAATGTCACATTTCTTCCTTTGGCTGCATAATCACCAGATGTGACCCATTGAGCATGTTTGGGATTCTCTGGATTGACGTGTACGACAGCGTGTTCCAGTTCCCTCCAATATCCAGCAACTTTGCACAGCAATTGAAGAGGAGTGGGCCACAATCAACAGCCTGATCAACTCTATGGGAAGGAGATGTCACGCTGCATGAAGTAAATGGTCACACTAGATTGGTTTTCTGATCCAAGCCTCAATCTGTGAACAACAGATGCGTATCTGTATTCCCAGTCGTTATTAGGGCATAATGAATTATTTTCAATTGACTGATTTCCTTACAAGAACTGTAACTCAGTAAAATCGTTGCGTGTTTATAATATGTTAGGGATCTCCCATTGCCTCAATGGGGCAGACATGGTACATTAACGTCTCTCTCTCCTCTAGGCACGGAGACGTCTACCAACCTGCACCAGAAGCTCTACTTTCACGTGCTGGGGACCCCCCAGTCCCAGGACTGCCTATGTGCTGAGTTCTCCGACCACCCCAAGTGGATGAGCGGTGTTGAGGTAGGATGGCGTCACTATTACTTAAACGCTCCTCAACAGACAGGTGGGTGCTTGACTTGGTTCTAAGTTTTAATGGGCACTGAAGCAGAAATTACATTATTTGAGTAATGTCGTTATCTTTAATGTAAGTAATATTTTCTGTTAATTTCACATCTATGCCAATCCTGTTCCCCTCTACACACAATTTTGCTGTTAGCAATTTCTCTGGTATTTTATTTGGGTTAGCGGAAGAGTTTTGTGGTCAGAGTGCTTGACCAGTGTCGCTCTCTCCAGGTGTCCGATGACGGACGCTATGTGCTGCTGTCCATCAGGGAGGGCTGTGACCCGGTCAACCGGCTGTGGTACTGCGACCTCCAAACCACTCCTCAGGGCATCACAGGTACCCCTTGCCTTCATAATAAATTAATAATCACAAGTACCCTCGCCCAAAACGATGGTTCCGCTGAAGCTTTCTGTAGCTTCCTTAACCAACAATGCAATTCAAGAAATGGTTATGAAAATATTTTCTAAATAAAACTAAAGTACATTTAAAAAAAATAAAAAGTAACAATAAAATAACAGCGAGGCTATATACATGGGTTACTGGTTGAGTCGTGCGGGGGTACAGGTTAGTTGAGGTCATTTGTACATGTAGGTAGGGGTAAAGGGACTATGCATCGATAATAAACAGCGAGTAGCAGCAGCGTAAAAAAACGGGTCAATGCAAATAGTCTGGGTAGCAATTTGATTAATTGTTTATCAGTCTAATGGCTTCGTGGTAGAAGCTGTTAAGGAGCCTTTTGAACCTAGACTTTGTGCTATAATAATAATATATGCCATTTAGCAGACGCTTTTATCCAAAGCGACTTACAGTCATGTGTGCATACATTCTACGTATGGGTGGTCCCGGGGATCGAACCCACTACCCTGGCGTTACAAGCGCCATGCTCTACCAACTGAGCTACAGAAGGACCTGGTCCTGCTTTCCATGCGGTAGCAGAGAGAACCGTCTATGACTAGGGCCTCTGGAGTCTTTGACAATTTTTAGGGCCTTTCTCTGACACCGCCTGGTATATAGGTCCTGGATGGCAGGAAGGTTGGCCCCAGTGGTGTACTTGGCCGTACACACTACCCTCTGTAGCACCTTGTAGTCAGATGCCGAGCAGTGTCACCATACCAGGCGGTGATGCGACCGGTCAGGATGCTCTCTGGTGCAGCTGTCAAACTTTTTTAGGATCTGGAGACACACGCCAAATCTTTTCAGTCTCCTGAGGGGGAAAATTGGTTTTCGTGCCCTCTTCACAACTGTCTGGGTGTGTTTGGACTAGAGGTTGACCGATTAATAGGAATGGCCGATTTTCATTATGGCCGATTTCAAGTTTTCATAACAATCGGAAATCGGTATTTTTGGACTCCGATTTATTATTATTTTTTATACCTTTTTATTTGACTAGGCAAGTCAGTTAAGAACACATTCTTATTTTCAATGACTGCCTAGGAACTGTGGGTTAACTGCCTTGTTCTGGGGCAGAACAACAGATTTTCACCTTGTCAGCTCAGGGGTTCCAATCTTGCAACCGCACAGATGACTAGTCCAACGCTCTAACCATTGCACACCATGAGTAGGCTGCCTGTTACGCAAATGCAGTAGAAGCCAAGGTAAATTGCTAGCTAGCATTAAACTTATAAAAAACAATCATAATCACTAGTTATAACTACTAATCCAGTTTAGCAGGCAATATTAACCAGGTGAAATTGTAATTTCTCTTGCACATAGTCAGGGTATATGCAACAGTTTGGGCTGCCTGGCTCATTGCGAACTAATTTGCCAGAATTTTATGTAATTATGACATACATTGACGGTTGTGCAATGTAACAAGAATATTTAGACTTAGGGATGCCACCCGTTAGATAATATACCGAACGGTTCCATATTTCACTGAAATAATAAACGTTTTGTATTAAAAATGATAGTTTCCGGATTCGATCATATTAATGACCAAAGACTCTTATTTCTGTGTGTTATAATTAAGTCTGATTTGATAGAGCAGTCTGACTGAGCAGCAGCAGGCCTGTAATCATTCATTCAAACAGTACTTTCGTGCGTTTTGCCAGCAGCTCTTCACAAGCACAGAGCTGTTTATGACTTCAAGCCTATCAGCCTAATGGCTGGTGTAACCCATGAGAAATGGCTAGCTAGTTTAGCTGGTTGTGCGCTAATACTGTTTCAAACGCCACTCTCTTTTAGATTTGTAGTAGTTATTCCCCTTGCGCTGCAAGGGCCGTGGCTTTTGTGGAGCGATGGGTAACGATGCTTCGAGTGTGACTGTCGACGTGTTCCTGGTTCGAGCCCAGGTAGGGGCGAGGAGGGGGACGGAAGCTATACTGTTACACTGGCAATACTATAGTTCCTATAAGAACATGAAATACAAATGGTATAGAGAGAGTCCTATAAATACTATATTAACTACAACCTAAAACCTCTTACCTTCGAATATTGAAGTCTCATGTTAAAAGGAACCACCAACTTTCATATGTTCTCATGTTCTGAGCAAGGAACTTAAACGTTAGCTTTTTTACATGACACATATTTTACATGGCACACATTTTTACATGGCACATATTACTTTCTTCTGAAGCCGGCGACTGAGGTGATATACTCCTTAATGCAATTGGATGAATCCTGGAACATACTCCAGTCTGTGCTAGCAAAACACTCCTGTAGCTTAGATTCCGCATCATCTGATCACTTCCATATTGAGTGAGTCGCTGGTACTTCCTTCTTTAGTTTTTGTTTGTTTGTCTGCAGCAGGAATCGGGAGGATAGAATTATGGTCAGATTTGCCAAATGGAGGGCGCGGGAGAGCTTTGTATACATCTCTAATTAGCAGCCTCTGTGTTAGTGATGGCTGTTTAATAGTCTGATGGCCTTGAGATGGAAGCTGTTTTTCATTCTCTGTCCCAGCTTTGATACACCTGTACTGACCTCACCTTCTGGATGATGGCGGGGTGAACAGGCAGTGGCCTTCCTGTGACATCGGGTACTGTAGGAGTCCTGGAGAGTGGGTAGTTTGCCCCCGGTGATGCGTTGTGCAGACCGCACCACCCTCTTGTGAGCCTTGTGGTTGTGGGCGGTGTAGTTGCCGTACTAGGTAGTGATACAGGCCGACAGGATGCTCTCAATTGTGTATCTGTAAAAGTGTGTGAGGGTTTTGGGTGACGAGCCAAATTTCTTCATGTTCCTGAGATTGAAGAGGAGCGGTTGTGCCGTCACCACACTGTCTGTGTGGGTGGACCATTTCAGTTTGTCAGTGATATGTACGCAGAGGAACTTAACTTTCCACCTTCTCCACTGCTGTCCTGTCTGTGGATAGGGGGTGCTCCATCTGCTGTTTCCTGAAGTCCACAATCATCATCTTAGTTTTGTTGATGAGTGAGGTTATTTTCCTGACACCACACTCCCAGAGCCCTCCCCTCCTCCCTGCAGGCTGTCTCGTTGTTGGTAGTCAAGCCTACTCCTTTTGTGTCGTCTGAGTTGTAGGCGTGCATGGCCATGCAGTCATGGGTGAACAGGAAGTACAGGAGGGGGCTGAGCATGCCCCCTTGTGGGGCCCCAGTGTTGAGGATCAGGAGCTTAATGATGAGCTTGGAGGGTACTATGGTGTTGAATGCTGAGCTATAGTCAATGAACAGCATTCTTACATAGGTATTGCTCTTGTCCAGATGGGATAGGACAGTGCAATGACACAGATGTGTCAAGTTTTGAGGGAGTGTGCAATTGGAATGCTCACTGCAGGAATGTCCACCCAAGCTGTTACCAGAGAATTGAATGTTAATTTCTCTACAATAAGCTGCCTCCAACGTCGTTTTAGAGAATTTGCCGATGCGTCCAACCGGCCTCACAACCTCCGACTTCGTGTAACCACGCCAGCCCAGGACCTTCACATCTGGCTTCTTTACCTGCGGGATTGTGTAAGACCAGCCACCTGGACATTAGATGAAACTGGGGAGTATTTCTGTCTGTAATAAAGCCCTTTTGTAGTGAAACATTTATTCTGATTGGCGGGGCCTGGCTCCGTGGTGGGTGGGCCTTGCTCCCAAGTGGGTGGACCTATTCTCTCCCAGGCCCACCCATGGTTGCACCCCTGCTCAGTCACTCAATCATTTGAACTTTTTTGCTATTTTTATATTGGGACATAAAACTAAAACTTAGTTGGCTCACAGGTGGCTAAGCTCCTTTTTTTTCCCCCTCGTGGAGCCGGGCCCGGAAGCAGATCTGTTTTATCATGTGCTTTCTCATTTGCTGCATACCGACACAGCTTGGCTAAATTGTAACCATGAAGCGGCCATGGTGTGCATAGCCTGTGGGGCTCAGCCAGGACTGTTGCTTTTGGAACTGAATTAAAACATTTTAACAATGTGATTTAACCTATTTGAAGTTTGGAAAATAGATGGCAAAAATTGTTAAATGCTTGTAAACTGCTTACAAGGTCCCCATTGACTGCTGGCAATCTACCAGACATGCAGGTTTCTGCTAAGGTGAAACCTGTGGTAGGTTGATGACAGCGTCTGTCTGCTATACAGCGAAGCCTAATCAGACATGCCATGCTCATCAGGGTTCTTACAGGGAACATGAAATTATCCAAATAATTTGCTTGTGGTTCACGCAGCTCAAATTATACTGTATGTAACAACTCAATTGGACTTGAAACAGCGATACAAATCTAACAGTTCAACAAAATACATTTTAAAATGTCCTTTTCATTTTAAACTTCAGTGGTGCAGCTAATGAACCAAAACATTAATCTTGAGGTGACGGGTGGAGGGGGTGTAAAATGCAATCTGACATACTGTGTTTATTTTAATACAAAACATTACTTTGTCATTGAAAGTGACAAATTACCCAATGGATCATGATAATTTTCTAGTTAAAAAAAAGAGCATTAGGCTAAAGCATAGGCTGCTGATGTGAATAATTGTCAGCAAACATTTTAATTTGAAGTCAATCTACATGGTTGGGAATTTATTTTGGACTAATTGGTTAATTACGTTAGATTCAGGCCTGGACAATTCCATTCCTCCGGGGCCTGATTTGATTTGGTGTCACTTTTCCCCCATCCCTAGCAAACACACCTGATTTTAAAGCAATTGCATTTTTAACTGAATATGTTTAGTTGAGTATTGGAGTCAGGTGTGTTAGCTGGGGCAAAAGTGTGACACCAATCAGGCCCCCCGAAGACTGGAGGGTCCCGGGCCTGCATCATGGTATGCACACGTGACAATTGGTGTGATGGTCGACATGCTAAAAAAAAATAAAGGCCTGGCCCTAATCATGACATTATTTGTTTTGCCATCTTGGCTATAAATCATGCCAAATCTCCCTAGATTTTTTTTCTTCATTTGAGCTCAATGGGAAAACCTGGTTAAATGGGCAAAATCCATCCATAAGCAGATCTTTTGATTGGCCCTCTGTGTGCATCGCATTAGATCACTCATCGTATCCTCTTGTATCTCTTTCTTCTCCAGGCCTGTTGCCGTGGGTGAAGCTGATAGACAACTTTGATGCGGAGTACGAGTACGTGACCAATGAGGGCACAGTGTTCACCTTCAAGACCAACCTAGAGGCCCCGCGCTACCGCCTCATCAACATAAACTTTGCCCAGCCTGCCCAGGCCAACTGGAAGGAGCTTATCCCCCAGCACGACAAGGACGTCATCGGTAGGTCACAGACAATGAAAAGACAGTTTTACGCAAATAATATACTTTATACAGAAGCTAGACAAAAATAAATAATTTCCATTCACTGCCAACAAGTGATCTTTAAAAGGCAGCCTAATGAAGATGTTTTGATTAGATCGAAGGAATTGTCCGTAGGTCTCCGAGACAGGATTGTGTTGAGGCACAGATCTGGTGAAGGGTACCAAAACATTTCTGCAGCATTGAAGGTCCCCAGTGGCCTCCATAATTATTAAAAGGAAGAAGTTTGGAAACACCAAGACTTCATAGAGCTGGCTGCCCGGCCAAACTGAGCAATCGGGGTTGAAGGGACTTGGTCAGGGAGGTGACCAAGAACCCGATGGTCACTCTGACAGAGCTCTAGAGTTCCAATGTGGGGATGGGAGAACCTTCCAGAAGAACAACTATCTCAGAGGTCGGCCGATAACTCGGAATGGCCGATTTAATTAGGGCCGATTTCAAGTTTTCATAACAATCGGAAATCTGTATTTTTGGGCGCCGATTTTAAAATATATATATATATATATATATATTTAAAGGCTTCCCTTTTTGTTAATCCACCTGTCGTCTCAGATTTTGAAATGATACTTTACAGCGAAAGCAATACAAGCGTTTGTAAGTTTATCGATTGCTCGACGAAACAATAAGTACACAAAATAGAAGCCACTTCCTGGTTTGATTTTTCTCAGGGTTTCGCCTGCAATATCATTTCTGTTATACTCACAGACAATATTTTGACAGTTTTGGAAACTTTAGTGTTTTCTATCCTAATCTGTCAATGAAATGCATATTCTAGCATCTGGTCCTGAGAAATAGGCTGTTTTATTTTGGGAACGTTATTTTTAAAATAGTGCCCCCTAGCTTCGAGGTTAACTGACTTGTTCAGGGGCAGAACGACAGATTTTCACCTTGTTAGCTCGGGGCATCTAATCTTGCAACCTTACAGTTAACTAGTCCAACGCAATAACGACCTGCCTCTCTCTCATATCACTCCACAAGGAGACTGCCTGTTACGCGAATGCAGTAAGACGAGGTTAGTTGCTAGCTAGCATTAAACGTATCTTTATAAAAAATCATAATCACTAGTTAACTACACATGGTTGATATTACTAGATATTATCTAGCGTGTCCTGCGTTGCATATAATCTGACTGAGCAATACAAGTATCTAAGTATCTGACTGAGCGGTGGTAGGCAGAAGCAGCCGCGTAAACATTCATTCAAACAGCACTTTAGTGCGTTTTGCCAGCAGCTCTTTGTTGTGCGTCAAGCATTGCGCTGTTTATGACTTCAAGCCTATCAACTCCCGAGATTAGGATGGTGTAACCGAAGTGAAATGGCTAGCTAGTTAGCGCACGCTAACTAGAGGGACGGAAGCTATACTGTTACACTGGCAATACTAAAGTGCCTAAAAACCTACAGTGCCTTCGATAAGTATTCAGACCCCTTGACTTTTTAAACATTGTTAAATTAAAGCTTTAGTCTACATTGGATTAAATTACTTATCGAATGCACTGTAGGTTTTTACCAAACATTTTTTTGGTAAAAATGCCCAGTCTCTTTTAGTTTTCAATCTAGACTTTGGAATGATCTACAGAGCCCTGTCAAAGGATCTCAGGCTGCGTCCTGGCTCGTAGGGATATTCAAGATCAGAGATATAGGACGATTTAATAAAACATTTAAATCTATTCTCAAAGTGACTGGTAGCCAGTGTAGAGAAGCTAAAGTAAGTGTGATATGGGTACATTTTATTTTGCCTGTTTAAAAGCTGAGCTGCACCATTTTGAACTAATTTTTCAAACTAATTTTGCCCCGTGGGCCGCATTCTGTTGTTAAGGAGGTCCGCGCTGAAATTTGGTTATATTTCCTTGCTGTCAATATTTGCAAAAAGTAGTCCTCACGGTTAAAAAATATATAATGTTTACTCAAACCAACTACGGGTTGGATTGAACCCCTTTTGGGGCCTAATGTTTGACACCCCTTAACTAAACAATGCAGTGATTTCTGGCAGACATTAATACAGAGTTAATTTTATTCCCTCACGCCTAGATTACTGTATGTATAACTTTCTCCAGATCAGTGACTAAAATAAATACTTGACTTTAGCTGTCTCTTAGATGATAAAAGCAGGACTGGACAAACTTCTTTACATGCATCTCAAGGTTTAGGTCAGGTTCAAAGAAGACACCAATGTTTCTGGCCGCAGGCTTTACATTGGTTGACTAATGAGGTGTGGGACAAATATCATTGAGCTTGAGAACATACAACATTTGAGACATACAACATTTGACGTCAGCAAGACACTTAAGGTTAGCTATGCTAGCTTGGTCATTGAGTCTGATTGGTAAATACAGCTGTGTGTCAATCATAACTAAATGTAATGATTGCGCATGATAAATGGAAGCATGTACTGAGAAAAATGGATGGGGCCCAGAATTGATACCTGCGGGACACCGTAGTGAATAGGTGTTGGGGACAATATTGAACCACCCATGCTCACTGAGAAACATCTACCACATAGATATGACCTGAACCACTGGTGGGCAGCGTGAGAGATTCCTACCCAGCCGGTCAACAAAGATGTTATGATCAATAGTATCAAACGTGTCACTGAGATCCAAAATAACTACAATAGAGCTGACGTGACTATCATTAATGTGATCACTGCTATTCATCAATTTAATTACCTACTCTGTTTAATTATTACTCAATTTAATTAATCATGTAACATTGCACTCATTCGGAATTTGGGGCACCACTGGAGGAGTTTGTTTAATGAGTCACCATTTCCCGAATGAACTCAAGAATATAGATATACTAGTCATAAATTAGTCATTTCCTCATATCAGTCTCATTCTGAACATCGTAGACTGCACAAATCTGGGTCTCACTAATCATTCCATACCACACACATTTATTTGATTATTTATTTACTAACAAGATAAATGAATGTGGTGTGTGTGTATACAATGACAACCTAGCGGACCAACACGAAGTGTTACACAAGATGGAGATTTAGAGAGTGAGAGCAAGGGAGAGGGCAAGAGAGAAAAGCAACACTTGGATACATTTGGGAACTATACTTATAATAGCCCTAATACCTTGCCCCGAACTGCCGCTCTTATGGGTAAGAAGTGTAATGCATGTATTTACGTGTTGAAGGTCTTCGTTGGGTTTCTTTGTTGGGCCCAGGCCTTCGTGGGTTTAGTGAGAAAGGTTCGACAGAGGCCTTGTTCTTTGGCTGACCGTCTCCTTCGTTCTCGGGTGTAAGTATCTGATTGTCCACAAGATGTCACAATGTCCTTTCTCTTAGTTGTCATTTTCCTTGTATTCGTTCTGGAAGAGTGGTCTTCTGATGGACGGCTAATCAGCGGAATAGATGTTCCCATGGGGAATGGGGATGAAAGCAGTGTAGACAAACGATGACTTGAAGAGAATAACCAGATAGTCCTGCTTGAATTCCTCATCTTAGATACAGTACTCAACCGTAGCATTGATTGTTAAGAGGTTCCTTTGTCTTCAATCTTATGTTGCGTTTTCAGGGTCGTGACAAATCGTAGACCTCGGCTGCAGCTCGTGGTCATCCTAGTCAGATATATTATTTATTAACTCAAATGCTTTATACCCTCAAGTAAAAAGGGGGCGTTTCCATCTTGCTGACACCTCTGGGTTCCCTGGGGGCGTAGCTAGTTTCGAGGCAATGTATCAGAATTTACTATGATCTCGTTTGGAGAGCTAAAAATCACAATTTTATCGTCACAAAAATATTCTCTTTATCCTGGATACTTCACGCTGTGTGGAAAAGATGTAAACATGATATAGACCGTATGAAAACTCTTCAAGTTACATCTTCATTTAATGTTTAATGACATGACAAAGTAGACATTAATCTTCCACATTCCATCTCTCATCATTACCAAAATTCGGAGGATGAAATGTATTGTCTTCATGGTGTTGAGGGAGAAGTTTTTGCTCCTGCACCACACTGTCAGGTCATTGACCTCCCTGTAGGCTGACTCATCGTCACCGGTGATCAGGGCAACCACCATCGTGACGTCAATGACCTTGATAATGGTGTTGTGCTTGGTCACACAGTCGTGGGTGAACCGGGAGTACAGGAGGGGACTAAGCACACATCACCTCCACCACGCTGACCCTTAACACAGGGATGTTGCCTACCCTCACCACCTGGGGTCAGCCCGTCAAAGTCCAGTTGCATAGAGAGGTGTTCAGACCCAGAGTCCTAAGCTTGGAGGGGATAATGGTGTTGAACGCTGAGCTGTAGTCTATGAACAGCATTCTCACATAGGTATTTCTCTTATCTAGTTGGGTGAGGGCAGTGTGGAGAGCAATTGACATTGATTGTGGTCATCTTAAAACACCCAGTCCTCTGGGTCAGCGACGGCCCTCACACCCGGCTCGATGTTGTCAAAGCGTGCATAAAATGCATTGAATTCGTCTGGTAGGGAGGCGTCGTTGGGCAGATCACGGTTGTGTTTTCCTTTGTACTCCGTAATAGACTAGCCCATGCCACGTGTCGGAGCCTGTGTGATCTGATTCCACCTTATTCCTGTATTGTCTGCGGAGGTCATAGCGGGCCTTCGTGTACTTATTGCTGTCTTTGGCTGTAGCATCAGTGTTTTCTGCGATAGCTCTGTGTGCTATATATATCACACACACCCTATACCATTCAAGTTTGGACACACCTACTCATTCCAGGGTTTTTCTTTATTTTTGCTATTTTCTACATTATAGAATAATAGTGAAGACATCAGAACTATTAAATAACACATGGAATCATGTAGGAACCAAAAACGTGTTAAACAAATCAAAATATATGTTATATTTGAGATTCTTCAAAGTAGCCGCCTGTTGCCTTGATGACAGCTTTGCACACTCTTGGAATTCTCTAAACCAGCCTCATGAGGTAGTCACCTGGAATGAATTTCAATGAACAGGTGTGCCTTAAGTTAATTTGTGGAATTTCTTTCCTTAATGCATTTGAGCCAATCAGTTGTGTTGTGACAAAGTAGGTGGGGTATATAGAATATAGCCCTATTTGATGAAATATCAAGTCCATATTATGGCAAGAACGGCTCAAGTAAGCAAAAGAGAAATGACAGTCCATTACTTTAAGACATGAAGGTCAGTCAATACAGAAAATGTCAAGAACTTTTAAAGATTCTTCAAGTGCGGTCGCAAAAACCATCAAGCGCGATGATGAAACTGGACATAGGAAAGGAAGAGGACCGCCACATGAAAGGAAGTCCCAAAGTTATCTGCTGCAGAGTATAAGTTCATTAGTTACCAGCCTCAGAAATGGCAGCCCAAATAATTGCTTCACAGAGTTCAAGTAACAGACACATCTCAACATCAACTGTTCAGAGGAGACTGGGTGAATCACGCCGTCATGGTCGAATTGCTGCAAAGAAACCACTACTAGAAGAAGAGACTTGCTTGGGCCAAGAAACATGAGCAATGAACATTAGACTGGTGTAAATCTGTCCTTTTGGTCTGAGTCCAAATTAGATTTTTACATTCCAATTGCCATGTCTTTGTGAGATGTAGAGTAGGTGAATGGATGCTCTCCGCATGTGTGGTTCCCACTGTGAAGCATGGAGGAGGTGCGGTGATTGTGTGGGGGTGCTTTGCTGTTGACGCTGTCTGTGATTTATTGAGAATTCAAGGCACACTTAACCAGCATGGCTACCACAGCATTCTACAGCGATACGCCATCCCATCTGGTTTGGGCTTAGTGGGACAAATTTGTTTTTCAACAGAACAATGACCCAACACACCTCCAGGCTGTTTGAAGGCTATATGACCAAGAAGGAGAGTGATCGAGTGCTGCATCAGATGACCTGGCCTCCACAATCGCCGAGCCGAGTGCGATGGGACAAGGAATTCCTGGCCGGCCAAACCCTCCCCTAATTCGTACGACAATTGTGCACCGCCTCATGGGCCTCCCGGTCACGGCTGGCTTTGACACAACCTGGGATCAAACCCGGGTCTGTAGTTTCGCCTCAAGCACTGCAATGCAGTGTTATGACCCTTGCTCAGCCGATGCATTTTCTATTGAAGCCGGTGACTGAGGTGGTTCACTCTTCAACGTTATTGGTGGAGTCATTAAACATATTCCAATCAGCACTAGCAAAGCAGTCCTGAAGCATACCCTCAGATTCTGGTGACCATTTCTCAACTGAGTGAATCGTGGGTACTTCCTGTTTCAGCTTTTGCTGAAACTGAGTCGTGATCTGATTTGCAGAATGGAGGACGAGGGAGGGTCTTGTAATGCTTGCTTGTGGGTAGAATAGCAGTGGTCTAGGACTTAATAGCCCCTAGTGGATTGGAGACGTGTTGATGAAAGTTGGGCATCAAGTGACTTATTGATGCCGACTTAAAATTGCAGATAGTTTGTAGCCTTGCACAGTTTAAGCGCCAGCTTATTATTTTTATTGTCCTGTGGTGAAATGTTTACAGCATTCCCGATAACAGCTGAAAACTACCTCGGGAGGTAGAAGGGCCGGCATTTGACCATAAGGTATTCCAAGACGGGTGAACAGTGGGTTGACACTTCCATCGTGTTGGAATTACCACATCAGTTGGAGTTGATGAGGCAAACGCCTCCCTCCCCCCTCGATTTCCCCGACTTCACTGTCCAGTGTGGCCAATGAGAATTGAGAATCCGAGTTGAATAGCCGTGGGGGGGTATCTTGTCTGAGAGCCATGTTTCTGAAAAGCAAAGAATATCGCAATTCCGAGAGTCTCATTGGTAGCAAATTCATTTTATTATCAAGTACTTGTGCCAGTAGAATGGAGGGTTTCCCTTTCACCCCCCTCTCTTGCCTCTGTAACGCCAGCGTTACCTCTTCGGTAGCCTTAAAATTGGGTTGGAATTACAGAGAGAGCCCAGGGCAGATTAGCTGATGTAGAAGCCAGAATAGGGGTAAGTAACTAAAGATCTGATGTTCAAGAGTTCTTGTCGGTTGTAAGAAATAATAGAGGATAGATTACGGGTAAGTAGACTAAAAATAAACAAGATTTTTCACAAAATAGCGAAGTTGGGCCAGAGCTTGCAAACCGGTGACCTTTCAATAAGGCGCCATGGTGAAATAGGCTGGAAAGGAGCCAGAGGTCAGGAAGCTATTTACAATGAACAGAATGTTGGGGCCAACAGTAGGCATAACCTCTTTTAGTAGTCTAGTAGGGCTCACGTATATGGAGTTGCCGTATGTGCTTCCTGACCAGAAATGCTGGTATGGTGTCAGCTACTGTCAATCGGAGTTCTAATATTTTCTATCTTTTCTGTAAAGAATCGTAAAAAAAATTGCAGAGATCAGGTAATGCGAGCATGTCACTGTTAAGCCAGCCGCATGCTTCCCACCCGAAACTGTTCGGTACAGTTTGTGCATATTATTAACGTTTTGGATTATGGTTCGGGTTTTGTCGGCTATTTGGGTGCACATTTTTTTTCTCTATGCCTCTTTCTGTGATTGGTCAACTGCAGGGGTGCTTCTTGTCGATTCAGCCCAAAACTCCGTGTGGATTCAGCATGGTGAATGACAACGTCATGCATCGATTGACTGATACGATTCCAGCCATGCATTATATAAACACTACCATGTAAATGCCAAATCATGGAGGGAGATTGCAGAGACGCTGGAGTCCGACCCGACCACTTGTTTAAAAAAAAGTGTTCGCAACCAGTTCAAGGCAAAGAAAAGAAACAAGGTCCGCAGTGGAGATGCTGGTGGAAAGGCTTCTCCAGGAATGTTGCTGGCTTTTACGGCAGGTGAAGCAACATGTTATCTTCACCAAAGGATGGGGTATGTTGTATTTTTCTATTGTAGTTAACGAAAAGGGTAGCCATGTTTTGCCAACAATAGCAAGCCAGCTAGTGCTAGCTACTTGGCTGGCTAATGGCTGGATAGCCTAGCAGAATAGTCGTGCAGGGGAAGCAAGCCAACCAACTAAACTAAAGAGCTTTTCAACTTCTGATTTAAACCATTTTGTCATAAAAAGAAAAACATAATCTTCCCAAAGTCAATGTTTGGTAGCAAGGGTCAGCTAGTCAAAATGTTGCAAATGTTTGAGCAGAGTTGAGTAGCTAGGCCAGGCCTACTCAACTCTGCTCAAACGTTTGCAACATTATATAGTCTATTGTGGTCTCGTTTTAATGATATTTGATGTTCATTAATGTTTTGAAATGTGTACTAAATAGCCCTCTACTCTTTTTTTATTTTCAAGGAACAAACACCAGTGAATGGAGACGGCACCTGGTTTTGTTCTCTGTACCCCAGCACTTCCTGTTCACCGGCCCCAAGCACGACCTCTGTCCCCAGTACTAACTGGTGACTGGCCCCCAGCCCATCTCCCACACTGAGTTGCAGTGCAGAATTAGGAACAATCTCCATGCAGGACTTGGGCAACTCTATCCTGGGCCCACCTCCGAGAACTACTCCACTGGCTTGCTCCTCACCGACGCCACAGAGCAGCAGCAGTAGTAGCAGGGGTGTGAGAAGAATGGAGAAAAGGGCTGCAGACTCTGTCTGGACATCAAGATCTGGACAACATCATGCACCAAGCCACCAGCTTGTCCCAGAGGTAAATAAATCAAAATGTCAGACTTTACTCTGATCTCCTTTCCTCTCTTCTGTTTTATTTTTTCCTCTTCACCATGCACACTCTCCAGACACTCCTAATTTCCCCCCTCTTCTCATCCTCCCCACAGGGTCCTGGCACCTATGGAGGAATTCGATCACCAGCTGCATGAAATTAACAACTTGTTCTGTTCAGATATCTCAGAAGTCAGACAATAGACACTTTCATTTCTATTCCATACGCACTTTTTTCATTTACATGTCTGTTTTACTATTGTTCTGGAATATTTATATTGCTGTTAAATATTTATATCTACACTCTTGACACTATATTTGACCCTTTTGTTGTTTACATGTCTGTTCATGGCAGACACAAATATTTGTAACTACACTTTTACACATTTTATTCCATAGACACTTGTTTTACATGTCTGTTCTCAACAGACACTTTAGTATTGTGGTATATTTTCAGAAGCAAGAATAAAGGTGTATTTGTGTGCTGAAAAAGCACTGACATTTCTTAATTTCAATACAAGTTGTTTCAATGGATTATATTTGAACATCAATTGCTGACAACGACTTTACAGGCTTGTGGTATAGTTTGGTCTAATCTAAATTACTGCACACTGAGGCATCCCAGAATCGGGTTGAATTTTATTAACAAGATTTAAAACTACTGGTTACAGTGCACTCAAAGAACTAAGTGTGCATCCATCAAGAACCTTCATCCTTGAAGATGACGCGATGATGCCGAATGCATACTCTAACTCTCCGACAACGAGAGGGGGTAGTTCCAGGTATGCCCAGGTTTATTGAGATGTTACCTGTCATTCAGGAGGTGTCCAAGAGAAAGTCATATTAGGTAAACAAAAAAAATATACAATTTTCCAGGATGCAAAAGCCTTGATAAAATGGCACTTGTCATAAAGAGGTGTATGCATGTATGCAGTAACAAAGGAAATTAGAAACAGAGAAGTGAAATTTATTCCAACTTTCTCAACATACCTGGATAAGGGTTCTCGAGTGAGGTTCTCATGTAGGGGAAAAGCTTAATCTCTGAGGAAAATATGAGGACTTGGCATTGTGGTGCCTAGCAGGACAGCTGGCGGGGGAGTCTTCTGCAACAGTTTGGACTCAAAATAACTTTTAACACTCCCATAGCTTTCTCGGCTTTATGCACCAACATACACCATTGTGAACCTGCAGTGGGCATCTTCTCTGTCTCTGTGTTTATTATACAGTGCATTCGGGAAAGTATTCAGAACCTTTGACTTTTTCCACATTTTTGTTACATTGCAGCCTTGTTCTAAAATGAATTCAATTTAAAAAATGACAAAGCAAAACAGTTTTTTAGAAACATTTATTGTTTACATAAGTATTCAGACCCTTTGCTCTGAGACTCGAGACTGAGCTCAGGTGCATCCTGTTTCCATTAATCATCCTTGATGGTTTTACTTGATTCGAGTCCATCTGTGGTAAATTCAATTGATTGGACATGCTTTGGAAAGTCACACACTTGTCTATATAAGGTCCCACAGTTTAGTGCATGTCAGAGCAAAAACCAAGCCGTGAGGTTGAAGGAATTGTCCGTAGAGCTTCGAAACGGGATCGTGTCGGCACTTCTGCAGCATTGAAGGTCCCCAAGAACACCGTGACCTCCATCACTCTTAAGTGGAAGACGCTTGGAACCACCAAGACTCTTCCTAAAGCTGTCTGCCCAGCCAAACTGAGCAATCGGGTGAGAAGGGCCTTTGTCAGGGAGGTGACCAAGAACCTGATGGTCATTCTGATACAGCTCCAGAGTTCCTCTGTGGAAATGAGAGAACAGGATAACCATCTCTGCAACATTTCACCGATCAGGCTTTTATGGTAGAGAGGCCAGACGGAAGCCACTCAGTAAAAGGCAGTAATATTACAGCCTGCTTGGAGTTTGCCAAAAAGCACCTAAAGGGGGCATCCTGAGTCACGCAGCGGCCTAAAGCGATGCGCAGTGCTTGAGGCGTCACTACAGACCCGGGTTGGATCCCAGGCTGTGTTGCAGCCGGCCGTGGAGCACAATTGGCCCAGCGTCGTCAAGGTTAGGGGAGGGTTTGGGCGGCCAGGATGTCCTTGTCCCATCGCGCTCTAGCGACTCCCTGTGGTGGGCCGGGCGCATGCACGCTGACTTCGGTAGCCAGTAGTGCAGTGTTTCTTCCAGCACATTGGTGCTTCTGGGTTAAGCGGGCAGTGTGTCAAGAAGCAGTGCGGCTTGGCAGGGTCGTGTTTCGGAGGACGTGTGGCTCTCAAACTACACCTCTCCCGAGTCCCATCACTGCAACTCCCGTACAGACAAGACTGTAACTACCTATTTGGATATTACAAAATTGGGGAGAAAAAGCGGTACATGTGTCTTATTTCATCAAAACAGGAAGCTTAAATCATCAGACAAGTTCAATGCATGTAGTTGATTTTATTAAAATGTGTGTCTATATATGGAAAAATACATGTTTAAACATTTCCACCAATCAATTGGTCGAAAGAACAGATGACTTTCGGTTGACCAAGATTTAATTTAGTCTGGGACAGTACTAAAAGGATGTATATTTGGCAACGATTGGGCGCTCGTATCGCTGTCCTCTAGAGTTAGAGTTTCAATTGGTAAACCGTACCGCCAGGGATCTGCGTTTACCATGAATTCTTTCCCCATTCTCTCTGGATCTTCACCTTTGTCTTCTTTTTCCATTAAGCACCAGATTTTCGTGCATTGATCTAGTCTGTATATCAAGTAGGGATCTGCTCAACAACTTGTTCTCTCTCTTAAGTTAATTAATGTCAGCTTCGTTAACTTTGATGGTACCCTTCCGCTTTTTAGTTTCTCTTTCCAGTGTTACATAGTTCTCATCACTCATTTCAAGGCATTCATCTCATGTACACAACCGTTAAAAAGTTTGGGGTCACTTAGAAATGCCCTTGTTTTCCATGAAAACATACATGAAATGAGTTGCAAAATGAATAGGAAATATAGTCAATACGTTGACAAGGTTATAAATAATGATTTTTAGTTGAAATAATAATAGTGTCCTTCAAACTTTGCTTTCGTCAAAGAATCCTACATTTTCAGCAATTACAGCCTTGCAGACCTTTTGGCATTCTATTTGTCAAAGTAATCTGAAGAGATTTCACCCCATGCTTCCTGAAGCACCTCCCACAAGTTGGATTGGCTTGATGGGCACTTCTTATGTACCATACGGTCAAGCTGCTCCCACAACAGCTCAATGGGGTTGATATCCGGTGACTATACGAGCCACTCCATTATAAACAGAATAATTGCTGACCGATTCTTCCCTAAATAGTTATTGTATAGTTTGGAGCTTGGGGTCATTGTCCTATTCTAGGAGAAATTGGCTCCAATTAAGGCACGCCCACAGAGTATGGCATGGCGTTGCAAAATGGAGTGATAGTCTTCCTTCTTCAAGATACCCTGTACACATCCGAGAGATGGAAAACAGCTTCTATCTCAAGGCCATCAGACTTTTAAACAACCATCACTAACATTGAGTGGCTGCGGCCAACATACTAACTCAAATTTCTAGACACTTTAATAGTTAAACATGGGATGTAATAAATGTATCACCAGTCACTTTAAACAATGCCACTTTATATGTTTATATACCCTACATTACTCATCTCATATGTATATACTGTACTCTATACCATATACTGCATCTTGCCTATACCGCATGGCCATCGCTCATCCATATATTTATATGTATATATTCTTATTCTTTCCTTTACACTTGTGTATAAGCTAGTGGTTGTGAAATTGTTAGATATCACTGCACTGTCGTAACACTCGCATTAACATCTGCATTAACCATGTGTATGTGACCGATTTGATTTGAAATCTCCCACTTTACCACCACCAAAGCACCCCAGACTATCACATTGCCTCCACCATGCTTGACAGATAGCGTCAAGCACTTCTCCAGCATCTTTTCATTTTTTCTGCGTCTCACAAATGTTTTTCTTTGTGATCTGAACACCTCAAACTTATATTTGTTTGTCCATAACACTTTTCCAATCTTCCTCTGTCCAGTGTCTGTTCTTTTGCCCATCTTAAATCTTTTATTTTTATTGGCCAGTCTGAGATATGGCTTTTTCTTTGCAACTCTGCCTAGAAGGCCAGCATCCCGTAGTCGCCTCTTCACTGTTGACGTTGAGGCTGGTGTTTTGCGGGTACTATTTAATGAAGCTGCCAGTTGAGGACTTGTGGGGCGTCTGTTTCTCAAACTAGACACTCTAATGTACTTGTCCTCTTGCTCAGTTGTGCACAGGGACCTCCCACTCCTATTTCTATTCTGGTTAAAGGCAGTTTGCTCTGTCCTATAAAGGGAGTATTAGACAGCGTTGCTGAATATAGAGAGACGGTAGGCAACCCTGTTCCGGGAGTGCAGCAGGTACTGCAGGATTTTGTTCCAACTAGGAACCACATTGAGCTACTTAGTTAATGCGTCAGTTCAGTGATTTCCTAAATTCAACACACCTAAACTAAACTAAATGCATGCTCTTCACCGATCGCTGCCTGCACCTGCCCGCCTGTCTAACATCACTACTCTGGACGGCTCTGACTTAGAATACGTGGACAACAACAAATACCTAGGTGTCTGGTTAGACTGTAAACTCTCCTTCCAGACCCACATCAAACATCTCCAATCCAAAGTTAAATCTAGAATTGGCTTCCTATTTCGCAACAAAGCATCCTTCACTCATGCTGCCAAACATACCCTTGTAAAACTGACCATCCTACCAATCCTTGACTTCGGTGATGTCATTTACAAAATAGCCTCCAATACCCTACTCAACCAATTGGATGCAGTCTATCACAGTGCCATCCGTTTTGTCACCAAAGCCCCATATACTACCCACCATTGCGACCTGCACGCTCTTGTTGGCTGGCCCTCGCTTCATACTCGTCGCCAAACCCACTGGCTCCATGTCATCTACAAGACCCTGCTAGGTAAAGTCTCCTATTATCTCAGCTCGCTTTTCACCATAGCATCACCCACCTGTAGCACGCACTCCAGCAGGTATATCTCTGGTCACCCCCAAAACCAATTATTTCTTTGGCCGCCTCTCCTTCCAGTTCTCTGCTGCCAATGACTGGAACGAACTACAAAAATCTCTGAAACTGGAAACACTTATCTCCCTCACTAGCTTTAAGCACCAGGTCTCAGAGCATATTACTGCACCTGTACATAGCCCTCCTATAATTTAGCCCAAACAACTACCTCTTTCCCTACTGTATTTATTTATTTTGATCCTTTGCACCCCATTATTTTTATTTCTACTTTGCACATTCTTCCACTGCAAATCTACCATTTCAGTGTTTTACTTGCTATATTGTATTTACTTTGCCACCATGGCCTTTTTTGCCTTTACCTCCCTTATCTCACCTCATTTTCTCACATCATATATAGACTTGTTTCTACTGTATTATTGACTGTATGTTTGTTTTACTCCACGTGTAACTCTGTGTCGTTGTATGTGTCGAACTGCTTTGCTTTATCTTGGCCAGGTCGCATTTGTAAATGAGAACTTGTTCTCAACTTTCCTACCTGGTTATTAAATAAGGGTGAAATAAATCAAATGTAAAAATAAAACACCTGGTCTTCCCGGGTTGCCTACCTCTGCTATAGGTTCTGCATTTAAGAACTACACCTTGTCCAGGCCCGTAGAAATTCTGTTCGGGCCAGTAGAGTTTTGGCCGACTGGGCCAGTGAGAAAAGTTAATGTTGGACTCTGGCGTGTTTCATATGCAGCCAGGTATCGAACTGACTGAATAAAGTCAATCTCATATATCCTTTCCAGTCATAAATCATACAACATAGTTATATATTCATGGTTTCGTATATAAAGCAAAGATCTCGTTTGTATTTTCGATATGAAGTCCATCAGGACTTGCCAGACAGTGGCGTTAAAGTGAGTGAATCGTCAGTTGCCTACTGAATTGCATCGGTAAGAGCTGTTCATTTGGCTCCCTAATTTGCACACTGGAAGGCTTTTTGCCAATTAATCTGCAGATAAATTATGAAAACATTAGATGACGATGGTGAATCCTCCTCGCTGCAGGAACAATATGTAGGCTGGTGGAGAGAGAGCCTCACTCTGGTCCAAAATATAATATAAGAAAACAGATTGAATTGTTTTAAAAGCTAATGATACTTATATGATATTTTCAAAGATATTGATTTAGTGATTTAATGAAAAGGTTGACAATAAGAGTAATAAGAGTAGTCCACTGCTGCTTTCTGTGTAGTAAAGGCCATGATTAACACCTGCTTCATTATTCAATCAGTCCTGCATGGCAGGTAGCTGAGAAAATGCCTCTTAAAAGGAAGCTTGAAGCCTGCAGTCCAAATTAAAATGTTCCTGTGTTTTATATCATATTGTACAACAGCTGATGAAACTAACACTGCCAAAGTGAAAATGTGTAATCAGTGTTATTTCCTCATAGTTGCTGGTTGAAAATACAATCTAGCATTTCAATGTACCAGAGGCCACCAAAATAGTGCCTGGCTACTTTTTCTATTTGGCTGGCTACTCCATGTGCTTTTGGAAAACACTGTCAATGTCAGTGGAAATAATAAAATCATTGCATATGAACTACTTATTATTTAGATATCTTACATTCAATAAACCAATCTTGACATGGGTAGCTGCCAGATTGACAGAGGTATTCAGGGGAGTTAAAGGAAGATAAATTAAGTGATTTACATTAACCACACCACGGGACATAATATGCGTTCCATGTCCTCTGTTGCTAATTATGACAGGGAGGAATGGAGCACTACCAGACCGACAGTCAGTCTCTATTGGTTTTGATCAGGTCCTCAGTAAATAACAAATGCTATATACTCTCTAGGAGTATTCTGTTAACCACATGATCATGGTTATTAAAAATGTAGATTGTTTGACTAACCCTTCTTGCGTTCTCTCTCATTCACTCCCTCTCCCAGTGTTTGCCACCTGTACCTACTCCAGCCTCCTGTTCGTGTGTTTCCTGCACGATGTGAAGAACGTCCTTAAGATGTACCGTCTGAGCTCGGGGGAGGAGCTCAGGACGTTCCCCCTGGATGTGGGCTCTGTGGTGGGCTTCACCGGACGCAAGAGGGACTCTGAGATATTCTACTACTTCACCTCCTTCCTCTCGCCAGGTAGGCTATCAAAGACCAGGGCTCAAAACTGCGACCCAAACACCTATTCTTAATCGGTCGCTAGGGTGCCAGTGGAGAAAATAAGTGTTGTTTTTGTTCATGTTAGTTTTTGGTTTACAATGTGCTTTTATTATCAAGATGTATTCAAACACAATGGATATGCAGACCAGGAGACCTATTTATAAAATAAAATCTGAAGTCTTGGTTGAATCTTTGCGATGTGCAGTGCATTGTTTGAATATACATTTCTAAAGGCATCCCCAAAAACCTTCTCAGTTAAATGTTGACTAAAGAGTAGGCCTACCTGGCAGACTGATATCATGATGATTTGTTTCAATGACAGCGCATTTGTTTTGGAAACTCTGCCATCACATGTAGCCTACACTGTACAGTACAAAAACACTGCTAGCCAAACACAACGTGTACTTGGACGCTCCCGCCCAAAAATCTTTTGATTGTTCCCAGACCTCAAATGTGCTTTAACCTGGGCTGTGTCTCAATGGGCTGCGTCTCAATCCACCACATCCGCCGATGTCGTCCTTCCGCATCTGTGGTGCAAGGTGGCAGAGCTAGAGCAGTGTTTATCAGACCATGAGACATCCTGAAAATCAGTTCTTCTCACAAAAACGGCAGTAGCGTCCAAAAGGTTTGGCCGACAAACTATTATGAACACTCTATTGAAAGCTGACTCACGAACACAGTGGTTTTCCATTTTGGCCAGTTAAAAAATGAATGGAACTACAGTGCATTCGGACAGTATTCAGACTCCTTGACTTTTCCACATTTTGTTACGTTACAGCCTTATTCTAAAATGTATTAAATAGTTTTTTTCCCCCATCAATCTACACACAATACCCCATAATGCAAAGCAAAAACAGGTTTTTAGAATAGTTTTAATTAAAAAAAAATAATAATAATTGACATCACATTTACACAAGTATTCTGATCCTTTACTCAGTACTTTGTTGAAGGACCTTTGGCAGCGACTACAGCCTCAAGTCTTCTTGGGTATGACGCAACAAGCTTGGCACACCTGTATTTGGGGAGTTTCTCCCATTCTTCTCTGCAGATCCTATCAAGCTCTGTCAGGTTGGATGGGGTCTCTCAGGCCCGCGTCCGCTGCACATGATCTTGATTTACAGATCTTTTACCAGAGATATTTGAATGGGTTCAAGTCCATGTTGTCAGCATCACTAAAATCTTTCTACCCATCAAAAATGGCAAAACGGAAGGTATCAAGGTGGGAGTCGGAGTATTTGTTCACGGAGGTAGCTGGAAAACCTGTGTGTCTTCTGTGTGGAGAAAGTGACTGAAAGAGTATAATCTGAGAACAAACTTCCTTCATGCACATTTTTTTGGCAGAGGCTCAAATCTCGTCTGTTCCAAATCAGGCCAGGCTGCTGTCAATAGTTTTATTTTGCAGAAGAGATACCCGTTTACGGAGGGGATTTCATAAAACCAGATTAAAGTTTGCCAAAAATGTGAGTCTGAGCAGAAACACCATTTCCATTCCATCAATCTAAAAGAGCAGCTTGTGAAAAAGGGAAAAGATTTCATTGCATATTCCTTGGCTGTGGATGAGAGCACCGACATTTCTGACATTGCCCAGTTGTCAATTTTCATCCGCGGAGTGGACTCCAGCCTAAGCGTGACAGAGGAGTTTTTGGCTTTACGTCCTATGCATGGCACAACTACGGGGCATGATTTGTATGAAGAGGTGTCAAGATGTGTAAATGAGATGGAGCTGCCTTGGGAAAAACTCGTGGGTTTGACAACCGACGGAACCTGCTATGTGTGGACACAGGAGCGGACTGGTGGCGAAGATAAAAAGATTTCTTCATTGTATCATACACCAGGAAGCGTTAAATTTACCAAAATGGATGTAATGAGCATCATCACGCGCACAGTTAACTTTATCAGAGCCAAAGGTTTGAATCACCGCCAGTTCAAGGCATTTCTGACGGAGTTACATGGTGATTTGCCTTATCACACAGAGGTGCGATGGCTAAGCCAGGGAAAGGTGCTTCAAAGATGTTTCCCCCAGCTTCGTGAAATTTGTCTGTTCTTGGACAGCAAAGGGAAAGACACAACACAACTCCGAGAATGTTTCTGTGTGAAATGGCTTTTCTGTGTGACATTACGAGTCATCTGAATGCAATGAACTTGCAGCTGCAGGGTTAGGACATACAGAAGTCATTTAAAACCAAACTGACTCTGTGGGAGACGCAGATGCGGAAAGAAAATTTGAGCCACTTTCCCAGCTGCCAGACCATGAAAGAGAAGCTCTCTACCAGTGCGTGTTGGCTGATAAAATAGGTATGCTTGCCGCTGACTTTCAATTTGCTGACTTTGAAGCACAAAAAAGCAGGTTGGAACTGCTCGAACCCATTTGCTGTTGACGTGGAAAGCTCACCACAAACCTCCAAATGGAGTTGATTGACCTCCAATGCAATGATGCACTGAGGGCAAAATATGCGGCAGTGGGTGCTGCGGAGTTCGCCCGTTTCACACAATGCCCCAGCTGCGCATCCAGGCTGCTCAAACGTTGTCTATGTTTGGCAGCACATACCTGTGTGAACAACTGTTTTCTTTGATGAACTTGAACAAAACATCACACAGAAGTCGACTTACTGCTGAACACCTCCACTCAATTCTGAGATTTCCCAGCTGAGCCTTACAATTGATGAACTTGTGGATGGGACTCAAGTATCACCTCAACCTCAAACAAGTGAACATTACTGTGCAATCACATATTTAGAGTTTTTACTCAGTTCAAGTTTAAAAGTTAAAGTTTAATATTTGTTTTCACTGCATCTTCTTAAACAAAGTGTTGTTTTTGATTAATAGATTTTTGCACTTTATTTTATTGTATTTCAATCCAATTATATTTTTAAAATATTTCAGTTGAGTGGATGGCTATTATTGTTTTTTTCTTTGAAGTAAATTTAGCCCACTTTTGCTAAAATAGAAAATATAGGCTACTGATGGTGCCTTGAATACCGGTTTCTTTCATTTAATGTTCATGTTATGGGGATTTTTATATAAAGGAAATTTGTCTTTTGTGTCTGTTGAAAATTAAAGATTACTGACAGAGCCATAAGAAAATATTGCTTTATTTATCTGATCATATTGATTTGTTAGGTTTTCAGTAGGTTCAATTAGGTTCACTAGACTATATGGTCATTTAAAAAATTTTCAATGAACATTCGAACAGTCCGCCCTCGGCTTGTATTTTTATTTGGCCCTCCGTCCACAAACTTCCTTCAGCTTTTTTTGGGGGGGGCTGTCTGTTGTTCCATGTAGTGAATATGTTATGCAATACGTTTGTATGGGCTAATACCAGTAATGCCAAATTCAATATTTCCATTCCATATCTTTTGTAATCTATTTTTTTGATACCTTAAGATTTCTTCAAAATCAACTAAATTTACCAAAAGATAAAACTGCTTTCATAGTGTACTACAACTGTAGAGTGACTTCAAAATCCCCCCCCCCCCAAAAAAAATATTATTTGTCATTTTTAGCCTGGTTCGGTATGAATCCAGGCACATTATGGGACGACATTATCGATACAAATCATGTGCTGGTGCCGTCAACTGAAAAAGTTGGTGCCACCAGTGAATCAGACACAGATGTTCTTCTTCAGATGCAATAAGGACTCAGATCTTCTACTTCCTCTAGGCACTGCATCTCAGTCCTTCCCTTACAGACCCTTCTGGCTGTTAGGCTGTGATTGACCCATACACATGCATTGTTACATACACATGCATACACACGCACAGATGTTCTACTGCTTCACCTCCTTCCTAGGCTATCATATTTCCCTCGATTCTGAGTTAGAGACCGATACACATGCATACACACGCACAGATGTTCTACTGCTTCACCTCCTTCTAGGCTATCATATTTCCCTCAATTCTGAGTTAGAGACCGATACACATGCATACACACGCACAGATGTTCTACTGCTTCACCTCCTTCCTCTTGCCAGATAACCCCCCACACACACACACACACACACACACACACACACACACACACACACACACACACACACACACACACACACACACACACACACACACACACACACACACACACACACACACACACACACACACACACACACTTTCTACTATTTCACCCCCTTCCTCTCTCTTGGCTCTTGTAATGTACAAATGTAATTCAGATGTGACTTTTCTACAAATAAACTGAATCTGAAAAATATAAAATGATCTGTCCCTCCTCTCTGTACCGTCCAGCTGTTATCTATCACTGTGACCTGACCAAGGAGCCCCTGCATCCCCACGTGTTCCGGGAAGTCACTGTCAAGGGCTTTGACCCCTCTGACTACCAGACCACTCAGGTGAGATACCTACCATATTACATGTACATGATGACCCTTCAAAGGATGGTATCCTTTTACATACAGTGCCAATGAAAAAGAAGGTGGATTTAATTGACCAACATTTTGGCTAAAGATGAAACGTTGGTCAAATATATCCACCCGAATGAGAGATGAGTGTGCAGCCTTTTCCTATGTATAGTGTATCTTCTGTTAGTCAGGACCTCACTTAAAGGGTGTGTTCTTTATTTTATGTACTTTGTGCTTTTCTTTACTAACACAAATCACCAGAATTGACTGATTGGATGTGTGTGGTTTGTCACTTCAACAAACCACTGTGTATACACGGAGTGTACAAAACATTAGGAACACCTCATATTGCATTGCACCTCGTTTTGCCCTAAAAAAAGCCTAAATTCGTCGGGGCATGGACTACAAGGTGTTAGCTGGATGTCCTTTGGGTGGTTGACCATTCTTGATACACACGGAAAACTCTTGAGTGTGAAAAATCCAGCAGCGTTGCAGTTCTTGACACACTCAAACCGGTGCTCCTGGCACCTACTACCATACTCCATTCAAAGGCACTTAAATATTTTGTCTTGCTCATTCACCCTCTGAATGGCACACATATTACAATCCATGTCTCAATTGTTTCATAGCTTAAAATCTTTCTTTAACCTTTCTCCTACCCTTCTACACTGATTGAAGTGGATTCATGGGATCATAGCGTTCTCCTGGATTTACCAGGTCAATCTGTCATGGAAAGAGGATGTTTTCTGCACTCAGTGTGTATCTGTCTCTAGGTATTCTACCCCAGTAAGGATGGCACAGAGATCCCCATGTTTATTGTCCATAAGAAGGGCCTGAAGCTGGACGGCTCTCACCCAGCCTTCCTCTACGGCTACGGAGGGTTCAACATCTCCATCACTCCCAGCTACAGGTACAACCACAAGTCACACTGCTAGCTACAGGTGAAACCACAAGTCATACTGTTAGCCACAGTTAAAACCACAAGTCACACTGATATCTACAGGTACAACCACAAGTCACATTGATTACCACAAGTAATACCTGTGTTTCCCATATGCGCCGTTCGTCGGCTAAATAGACGATAACAGACTCATTGCTCTGCTGGCTACTTTTTCCACTTCATTAAGATGGTCATACCAAAATATGTAAAAAATGATTTGATACAATTTTGAATTTGGACTTTATTACTATAGCCCATAGAAATGCGTTGAATAATACATTCATAAATGTAAAAATGGATGGTCTCTAAAAAAAATTAAACTAGGTTTTAAAGTGTCTGTCCTATATCTAGGACATCCTCATCGTCTAATTCATTTTCGGAGTCCGAGAGAGTCAGCATGGCACGATCGTCCTCCAGAAAGTAGTCCATCACAACTTTTCCCCACTGACCTTTGTCGATAGCGCCTGATAAATTCAGGGCAGCAATGTTATTGAGAGCAGTAGCAACACTTGCAGTTCTCCATATCTTTCAAAAAAGCCACAGTAGCAAGGATTATCTACACATATGAGAAGCTCATGTTAAAGACATAAGATGCTACATGGCAGACCAATCTGAACTCATCTCTCAGCATGTCCAGCCCATCCATTCTCTCAGCCAATCATGGCTAGCGGGAAGGTTCCTGACTTTTTTCGTTGGCTAAACAAACTAGGTATGTAATTTAACAATTGTATTCGCACATGTTCCAGAAGGCATTTCTGCCCAAAAGCACATTTTGATGAAAAAAATGTTTAAGTTAAAATGCCTCTCCCGTGAAGTAGTAACGTGCGACATACACCTAGGTTCTTGAAACAGGTCACATATAATAAAGCTCAAGAAATATTTGGTTGTTGTTGGTAGAAAACTACTTCCATACTTCCATTCATTTTAAAAAACAGTACCGGGTTACCTTTAGACGAGTTCTGTGACTGTTTTGAGGGTTGTAGAGCAAAACAGAATACACCATTTTGTTTTTGAGAGTCTCATCTTTCCTTAGTGGCCAAACCGCTCGGCATTACAGACGTTTTTTGTGAGAAGACCGATTTTTGGGATTCCTGCTGGTCTGACTAACAGTGCTGTCACTCTGTCACTCTGCTTGATTGACAGGCCAAACTGTTAAAAGGTTGGTTGACCCAAATTACAAAATGGTTTCCTTGCCCTAAAATGCTGCTGGCTGCGTGGTCAATCCGACGTCTGCATTGGCCGCGCAGCGTTTACGGTGATATGGCCTTCACAGAGCTGATTTGAAGGAAGTTGTCAAGGAAGTGAGTTTGTGTTTATACTGGACCTTCCGCCCCCATCTACCGTCACCCAATTATGCCATTGCGGAGCTATATGGAGCCTTCCGCATTGTTCTAACATTTGGGAGGTGTACAGCGATGCAGTACAGAGCTCAATTTGGCCTCTGCATGCCTCTGGAGACTCCACAATTGCGTCACACCATCCATATTGAGCCTCCGACCACATTTCAGATCAAGCAAAAACAGCAGAAGAGCCAATAAAATACATCATTTGAAGAACAAACATTATTGTTGCAATTCATACCTTACAAATATATTACAAGTCATATTTACAGTTTACTGCATCTCAAGAGACAGGTTTAATGTAAAAAGGTTATCTTACTTAGAAAACAGTCCTGATCGTATAGGCCTAGGCGATATCCAAAACAACTAACACACTGAAAACATAAATGTTCAGTCATTTGAATTGGAAAGTCATGTTTTTCTGTTCAATACCTCAACTCATTTTACCAATCTGGGAGCTAAACTTGTGAAAGTATTCAATAATTTAGCTGTGTATTTCGGATGGAATCAAGGCATTAGAATGAACCAGAGGCCACCAAATTAGAGCTTGTTCTGCAATCTTTTCCCCCTAGAACTCACTGGTTGGCTACTTTTTCTATTTGGCTGTTATACTGGTAGCTACAGATACAACCACATGTGACACTGCTAGCCACACATTTCATGAAGCTCCCGACGAACAGTTCTTGTGCTGACGTTGCTCCCAAAGGCAGTTTGAAACTTGGTAGTTTCAGATGATTTTATCTGCGCTACACACTTCATCACTCGGTGGTCCCTTTCTGTGGCCTACCAGAAATAGCTGAATCCACTAGTTTGAAGGTGTGTCCACATACAGCATTTTGGTTAATCGTTCAGCACTACCTTGACTAGTACAGATGTATTGTTGACATGTAAGGCTGTTTAAGGTAACATTATTTGCAAGCAATGTTTCCATTTACTGTCTTTTTGAGGAGTATCATATCTTGGCCCTTCTACACAATGCTTTCTATCTACCTTGACTTGTTTAGACAGAGTAAATGAAGTAACAGGATGTTAAATGTTGTTTTTTCCAGTGTATCACGGCTGATCTTTGTCCGACACATGGGAGGAGTCCTGGCGGTAGCCAACATCAGAGGAGGAGGGGAGTATGGAGAGACCTGGCACAAAGGTAACACAGACACAGGTTGCCAGTCACTTGAGAGAAGAGGACCCTCGGTTATAAATTCCAGACCTGCCAACATGCACTAATTTTGCCTACCAACTACACTCTGTCCATGTATGCAGGTACGCGATCCGAGATAAAAGTACGCATAAATTAATAGGGCCTGATTATTATTTTCTTACATTTTAAGAAAAAATAAATCCGCTGAGTAAATCCCGATTCTCTAGCTGCAACACACAGACATGTACGGAGTTTGTGTCAGCGGACATGGAGATTAATACATCATTATTGGACGCAGCTACCCCGTCTGCCCCGCCTCCTGTTTGATGTGATGCTGAGTTTGCCGACTGTCAGCTGTGCGTAAACACATGGACAAATCCCTTTTCGACTCCGTGTGTTGTGGAAAGGTTGTTGTTTAACGTTAGCGAACATAAGATGGACATTCAGTGGGCTCTAAAGTGTCAGCAGTTCACTTGCATTTGCTAGTGAAAGAAATGAAATACAAATATGAAAAGTAACTGGTCGCATTTGTGTGAGTGTGATATACATTTAATTCTGCGTCTCATTAGTTGTATTTTCCACGTAACATTACAACGATCACGCAACCTGATAGACTGTAACTGTAGTTGTGAACCACGTCACAAAAAGCATTACAAAAGTATAATAAAAAGTCTTCTAAACTCCCAACGTATTTTTTATTATACTTTTGTAATGCTTTTTGTGACGTGGTTCACAACTACAGTTACAGTCTATCAGGTTGTAAAGGTGCCTATTGTATTTCTTTGCAGTGCATACATCATTTCAGAATTTTTTTAATTGATCAAATCTCAAATCTAGTGCAAAGGCATTTTAGAAGCATCCGGTATTAGCTATAGAAGCAATGCTTCTAAAATGCCTTTGCGGTAGCCTACTGAACAGCGTTCAGATTTCCTTTGCGGTAGCCTACTGAACAGTGTTCAGATTCCCTTTGCGCTAGCCTACTGAACAGCGTTCAGATTCCCTTTGCGCTAGCCTACTGAACAGTGTTCAGATTCCCTTTGCTGTAGCCTACTGAACAGTGTTCAGATTCCCTTTGCGCTAGCCTACTGAAGAGTGTTCAGATTCCCTTTGCGCTAGCCTACTGAACAGCGTTCAGATTCCCTTTGCGCTAGCCTACTGAACAGTGTTCAGATTCCCTTTGCTCTAGCCTACTGAACAGCGTTCAGATTCCCTTTGCGCTAGCCTACTGAACAGCGTTCAGATTCCCTTTGCGCTAGCCTACTGATCAGTGTTCAGATTCCCTTTGCGCTAGCCTACTGAACAGCGTTCAGATTTCCTTTGCGCTAGCCTACTGATCAGTGTTCAGATTCCCTTTACGCTAGCCTACTGAACAGCGTTCAGATTCCCTTTGTGCTAGCCTACTGAACAGTGTTCAGATTCCCTTTGCTCTAGCCATCTGAACAGCGTTCAGATTCCCTTTGCGCTAGCCTACTGAACAGCGTTCAGATTCCCTTTGCGCTAGCCTACTGATCAGTGTTCAGATTCCCTTTGCGCTAGCCTACTGAACAGCGTTCATATTCCCTTTGCGCTAGCCTCCTCATCAGTGTTCAGATTCCCTTTGCGCTAGCCTACTGATCAATGTTCAGATTCCCTTTGCGCCAGCCTACTGAACAGCGTTCAGATTCCCTTTGCGCTAGCCTCCTCATCAGTGTTCAGATTCCCTTTGCGCTAGCCTACTTAAGCTCTGTGTAGCCAGTTTGCTGTCTGTGTCGATGCAATCATTTGTTTTTGTTTTTATGTTTTCAAAATGATTTTGTTTTTAGTGTTGATTAGGAACCGTGTCTAAAAAGATAATACTTGTGAGCTGGCCCTAGTGATTGGCCCTGTTTGAGGTGACAAGCGTTCCTCTACTATAGAGACTTGGGGGCATGTGCTAAGAAAAACGTTATAATGATCTCCATTCTACACTGTACATGTAATAGAATAAACATACAGGCAATCTGTGCTAATTCCACAAAACATATATTTATTTGAAATGTTCTGTAGTCTTTTATTAATGTTTTGTAAATACCTTTTCAGAGGACTGAACCAGGTGTGATCCAAAATGTTTGTCTAAGCACATGTGCTGATGAAAAACAAGTAAGCATAGGTCCCATGCAATAACAAAATGAGCAGCTAATTTAGCAAATCATTGTTATTGCAGCCAGTCAGTAAAGCGATGTCAGACGATGCGAGTGAGGGAACTGAGAGAAACAGACAGAGCAGCAGCAGTAACCCCGAACCCTACAAAGTAGAGTGCATGTGCCTCAAAGTTCCTTCCTCGATACCAGGAGAAGTGGTCATGCTTAATGCAATCCAAGCTATCATATCATGCATTTTGTACTTTGTGTAAGTAGTAAGTATGATGTTGACAGTCATCAAGGAAGCTCAGGTAAGTGCTTACATATAAGGATGCTAAATTATTTGATCCAGTTGAAGTCGGAAGTTTACATACACTTAGGTTGGAGTCATTAAAACTCATTTTTCAACCACTCCACACATTTCTTGTTGACAAACTATACAGTCATGGCCAATAGTTTTGAGAATGACACAAATATTAATTTTCACAAAGTCTGCTGTCTCAGTTTGTATGATGGCAATTTGCATATACTCCAGAGTGTTATGAAGAGTGATCAGATGAATTGTAATTAATTGCGAAGTCCCTCTTTGACATGCAAAGAATCCCCCCCCCCAAAGAAATTCCACTGCATTTCAGCCCTGCCACAAAAGGACCAGCTGACATTATGTCAGTGATTCTCTCGTTAACACAGGTGTGAAACACAGGTGTGATTGTTGATTAGGACAAGGCTGGAGATCACTCAGTCATGCTGATTGAGTTCAAATAACAGACTGGAAGCTTCAAAATGAGGGTGGTGCTTGGGATCATTGTTCTTCCTCTGTCAACCATGGTAAACACGTGCCGTCATCATTGCTTTGCACAGAAAGGGCTTCACAGGCAAGGATATTGGTGCCAGTAGGATTGCACCTAAATCAACCATTTATCAGATCATCAAGAACTTCAATCAGAGCGGTTAGATTTTTGTGAAGGCGGCTTCAGGATGCCCAAGAAAGTTCAACAAGCGCCAGGACCGTCTCCTAAAGTTGATTCAGCTGCGGGATTGGGGCACCACCAGTATAGTACAAAAACATCAGGGGACAGACTGATATCAGGGACAGACTGATACCTCCGAGAGCCATTTCCCCCCATCATCCACGAACAGTTTGGTGACGAACAATGCCTTTTCCAGCATGATGAGTGGCTCTGGGAAAAAATTGTTTTTATATTTTGGGTCCATGGCCAGGAAACTCCCCACACTTTAATCCCATTGAGATCTTGTGGTCAATCCTCAAGAGGCGGGTGGACAAACAAAAAGCCACAAATTCTGACAAACTCCAAGCATTGATTATGCAAGTATGGGCTGCCTTCAGTCAGGATGTGGCCCAGAAGTTAATTGACAGAGGTCTTGAAAAATAAGGGTCAACACTGCAAATATTGACTCTTTGCATCAAATTCATGTAATTGTCAATACAAGCCTTTGACACTTATGAATGCTTGTAATTATACTTCAGTATTCCATAGTAACATCTGACCAAAATATCTAAAGACACTGAAGCAGCAAACTTTGTGGAAATTAATATTTGTGTCATTCTCAAAACTTTTGGCCACGACTCTAGTTTTGGCAAGTCTGTTAGGACATCTACTTTGTGCATGACACAAGTAATTTTTCCAACAATTGTTTACAGACAGATTATTTCACTTATAATTCACTGTATCACAATTCCAGTGCGTCTGAAGTTAAAATACACTAAGATGACTGTGCCTTTAAACATCTTGGAAAATTCCAGAAAATTATGTCATGGGTTTAGAAGCTTCTGATAGGCTAATTGACATAATTTGAGTCAATTGGCGGTGTACCTGTGGATGTATTTCAAGGCCTACCTTTAACCTCAGTGCATCATTTCTTGATATCACAGGGAGTCTTCAATATTCCCAGTTAAGAGGTTTTAGGTTGTAGTCATTATAGGAATTATAGGATTATTTCTCTCTATACCATTTGTATTTCGTATATCTTTGACTATTGGATGTTCTTGTAGACAATATAGTATTGCCAGCCTAATCTCAGGAGTTGATAGGTTTGAAGTCATAAACAGCGCTGTGCTTCAAGCATTGCAAAGAGCTGCTGGCAAAAGCAGGAAAGTGCTGGGCTTGAATGCTTACAAGCCTGCTGCTGCCTACCACTGCTCAGTTAGACTGCTCTATCAAATATCAAATCATAGACTTAATTATAATATAATAAACACACAGAAATACAAGCCTTAGGTCATTAATATGGTCAAATCTGGAAACTATCATCTCGAATATAATATAATACTATATATAATATAATAAGAATATAGTAATATAACTTTGAAAACAAAACATTTATTACATTTAAACATTTATTCTTCCAGTGAAATACGGAACCGTTCCGTATTTTATCGAATGGGTGGCGACCCTGAATCTAAAGATTGCTGTTACATTGCACAACCTTAAATGTTATGTCATAATTATGTAAAATTCTGGCAAATTATAATAATAATAATATAATATATGCCATTTAGCAGACGCTTTTATCCAAAGCGACTTACAGTCATGTGTGCATACATTCTACGTTAGGAAGAAACTATCCTGGCGTTACAAGCGCCATGCTCTACCAACTGAGCTACAGAAGGACCACTAATTACGGTCTTTGTTAGGAAGAAATGGTCTTCACACAATTCGCAACGAGCCAGGCGACCCAAACTGTTGCATATATCCTGACTCTGCTTGCACTGGAACGCAAGAGAAGTGACACAATTTCCCTACTTAATATTGCCTGCTAACATTAATTTATTTTAACTAAATATGCAGGTTTAAGAAAGGCATTGATGTTCATTGTTAGGCTTCATTGGTGCCACGAAAGTGCTTTTTTCGCGAATGTGCTTTTGTTAAATCACCCGTTTGGCGAAGTAGGCTGTGATTCGATGATAAATTAACAGGCACTGCATTGATTATATGCAACGCAGGACAAGCTAGTTAAACTAGCAATATCATCACCCATGTGTAGTCAACTAGTGATTATGTTAAGATTAATTGTTTTTTATAAGAGAAGTTTAATGCTAGCTGACAACTTACCTTGGCTCCTTGCTGCACTCGCGTAACAGGTGGTCAGCCTGCCACACAGTCTCCTTGCGAATTGCAGTGTAATCGGCCATAATCGGCATCCAAAAATGCAGATTACCGATTGTTATGAAAACTTTAAATTAACCCTAATTAATCAGCCATGCCGACCTCTAATCCAAACTAAGCAATGAATCACAGAGGCAATGAAGAGGTGTCCTTTCAGTCTGGCTACCGATGGCAGAACCGACATGGAGGATGTCAAAATGTATCCGATTGTAGTACGGCTCTTCGATGCAAGTATTGGCAAGGTTGTAGTGTTATTGCTTAAGCTATGTGAATCGAGAGAGTCACAAGAAAAGCTATATTTGACATAATTGACTCTGAAATGAAGAAGAGGAGCATTCTGTGATTCAATTGTGTGAGTTTTCCAGTGGATAATGTCATGCAAGGTCTGGGAAAAGGAGTGGCAGCATTTCTAAAGACCAGAAATGAAAATGTGTACTTGGTTGGTTGTGCCTGCCATTTGATACACATAGCTGCAGAGACGGCGTTGAGGCAGCTCGGTGTTTATACTGAAGATTTTCTTGTAAACCATCTTTTACTATCTTGACAAGAGTACATTTACATTTACATTTAAGTCATTTAGCAGACGCTCTAGCAAGAGGAAGACTTCTCTGCGTGACCTACAGATCCTATGTGACACTGATGTCAGGAATATTTTGAAGCTGGTATCTACAAGATGTTTGTCCCTTGGCCAGTGTATTAACTGCCTTCTGCAGCAATGGGATCCTCTCACTGTTCTTTGCCGATGAGGTATCGGGAAACAAGACCACTGTGCCCCCAAGGTCCACCACAACAGCCACATCCTCCTCCTCGTCCTCACTTGAGCCCTCTGCTAGGCAGCCCAAGAGTTTTTCCTCCTCCTCCACATTGCCAATACCACTGCTCAAGCCCCCAGCTGACTCTACGAAGCCCAAACCTGGCTCGACAAGCCCCCACCTGGCTCTACAAAGCCCCCACCTGGCTCTACAAAGCCCCCACCTGGCTCCTCCGAGCCCTCACCTGGTGCCTCCACGGGCTCCTCCGAGCCCTCACCTGGATCCTCCAAGCCCTCACCTGGCTCCTCTGGAAGCAAAGTCAACTTTAAAGATTCAACTGCAGAAACGAGTGTTGTCCGTCTGCAAGCCAGACACTGTCACTACCATGATGGCAGAAACGAGTAGTGGTGTCAAGCCTACACTCTACCTGGAGAGACAAAACCAGCTTCCTGACAAGGAGCTGTCCATTGGCCAGGACACCCCCACCTACATAGGAAGCCAAGGCAAGCTGGATCTGCAGACCTTCTATCTTGATGTCAGAAACGTATTTTCTTCTGTAGCAGACTACATGTTGCTGATATTTCCATTTGGAGATGTGCTCCTCCAGCATGCAGTGGTCGCTGACATTGCCAGCAGGCAGACTGCCAAGTTCTCATCCCGTAACTTGTTCATGGCTCTCTTTCCCTGCGTTGTTCCTGAGGGGAACCTCTGTTGATCTGGTGGATGATGAGTTTAGACTCTATCAGGCAACAACCTTTGAAGCAGAGTCTGGTCAACATGCGCACGGATCAGGCCTAGAGAGAAATTGGCACAATGAAAAGGGGGAGCAGCCTGGTCTACTTCCGGCTGTGAGGCTGGGGATATTGGTCATATTCCACAGCAATGCAGATTGCGGATGAATATTCAGTCTCGTTTCCAAGAACAAAACACAGTACAGTACCTCCCTCAGTACAGACATGCTGATTGCCCTCGTTACCAAGGTTTCAATGATTGCCAGAGGTACAGTTTTCCACAGAAAAGTCTACCCTGATGCTCAATCTGCTAACTACCAGGCAAATCTGTCTAGGAAATGACTTCCTGAACATGTAAAGGTGTCCATAAGATTTGTTCTCACCCCCTGTTTCCTGTCATAGCTTTTTGGTTTTATTATGGAGAACATGTTTATATGATACTGATGCTCTGCTTCAAACATTTGTTCTTATCATATCAGAGTTTTTTAAAAGTTATAGTGGATAAGACGTTTGTACATTTTGTGCCTAAATAACTTGTGTTAATAAACTAACGTGTGTTTAATAAAATAAAAAAACTCCAAGAATAAAGGCCCTTTGTGTGTTCTTTCTAATTACATCTTGTGAGTGACTTTTACCATATGTGTAAGTGGAATGCTGTCAAGAAAGAAAGTATTCCAACCTTTTATAGACTTGATTTGGTACAATTCTATAATTGCGATCAGACTCACAAACAGCGGGGGGAAAGAAAACCCAAATTCGGCGAGTGCTAAATATCTAATTTTCTGCGCGCGTCTGATACTCTAAAAAGTTGGACAGGGTTGGCAGGTTTGAAATTCTGATTCCTGAACTTTACACACACTCATTCGTTCTGTCTCTCTGTGTGTGTGTGTGTGTCTTTCTTTCCTTCTTTAGCGGGCATGCTGGCCAACAAGCAGAACTGCTTCACAGACTTCCAGTGTGCAGCAGAGTACCTCATCAAAGAGGGCTACTCATCCCCCTCCAAACTCACCATCAACGGAGGGTCCAACGGGGGCCTGCTCGTAGGTAGGGCCCACAATGATAGCATCACTATTGTTTGTTGCTGATGCTTTTAGACAGTGAGCTCACGCCCAGTCTGAAAACTAACCCTGGCACTACCCTAACCTGTTGAGATCTTCCTCACCTGTGTGTGTGTATGTCTCTTGCTGCCTGCTAACCTTTTTGGTGCGTGTCAAACTTCTCACCTGTGTGTGTGTGTGTGTCTGTCAATCCCTTTCTCTCCCCCAGCGGCGTGTGTGAACCAGAGGCCGGAGCTGTTTGGCTGTGCCGTGGCCCAGGTGGGCGTCATGGACATGCTCAAGTTCCACAAGTTCACTATTGGCCACGCCTGGACCACCGACTTCGGCTGCTGCGATGTCAAGGAACAGTTTGACTGGCTCATCAAGTGAGTGCTCCTCCTTGCTCAAAACCATTCATCTTGGGGCGACAGGGGAATTAGGTTTGCAAAATGCTATCATATCATGCAATTATACCATTCATAAATGGTGTGTACCAAACATTAGGAACACCTTCGTAATATTGAGTTTCACCCCCCCTTGCCCTCAGAACAGCCTCAGTTTGTCTAGGCATGGACTCTACAGGGTGTCAAAATTGTTCTACAGGGATGCGGTCCCATGTTGGCTCCAATGGTTCCCACAGTTGTGTCACTTTGGCTGGATGTCCTTTGGATGGTGGACCGTTCTTGATACAAACAGGAAACTGTTGAGCGTGGAAAAACCTGGTCAGTGTTGCAGTTATTGATACAAACCGGCTGCCATACCCCGTTCCAATGCACTTAAATATTTTGTCTTGCCCATTCACCCTCTGAATGGCACACACACAATCCATGTCTCAATTGTCTAACGGCTTAAAAATCCTTCTTCATCAGATGACACTCATAGGACTTCATGTTACACAATACATGTATGTTTTGTTCGATAAAGTGCATATTTATATCCAAAAATCTAATTTTACATTGGCATGTTATGTTCAGTAGTTCCAAAACATGCAGTGATTTTGCAGAGAGCCACATCAATTCACAGAAATACTCATAATAAACATTGATAATAGATACAACTATTATACATGGAACTTAAGATAAACTTCTCCTTAATGCAACCGCTGTGTCAGATTTCAAAAAAACTTTACGGAAAAAGCACACCATGCAATAATGTGAGCACGGCGCTCAAAGCCCAAACCAGCCAAAGAACTATCTGCCATGTTGTGTAGTCAACAGAAGTCAGAAATAGCATTAGAAATATTCACTTACCTTTGATGATCTTCATCAGAATACACTCCCAGGAATCTCAGCTCTACAATAAATGTTTGATTTGTTCGATAAAGTTCATAATTTATGTCCATGTACCTCCTTTTGTTAGGGCGTTTGGTAAACAAATCCAAACGTGCGTGCAAGTCCAGCGGAAAGGTCGGACGAAAAGTCCAAAATGTTACATTACTGGTCGTAGAAACATATCAAACGAAGTACAGAATCAATCTTTAGGATGTTTTTAACATAAATCTTCAATAATGTCCCAACTGGAGAATTCCTTTGTCTGTAGGAAAGCAATGGAACGCAAGCTACCTCTCATGTGAATGCGTTTGACCAGCTCATGGCTCTCTGGCAGACCTCCGACTCATTCCCCTCTCCTTCCCCCCTCCTTCACAGTAGAAGCCTGAAACAATGTTTTAAAGACTGTTGACATCTAGTGGAAGCCTTAGTAGGAAGTGCAAGATGACCAATATCCCACTGTATCTTCAATACGGGCTGAGTTGAAAAACTACAAACCTCAGATTTCACACTTCCTGGTTGGATTTTTTTCTCTGGTTTTTGCCTGCCATATGAGTTCTGTTATACTCACAGACATCATTTAAACAGTTTTAGAAACTTCAGTGTTTTCTATCCAATCCTACTAATAATATGCATATATTAGCATCTGGGACTGAGTAGCAGGCAGTTTACTCTGGGCACGCTTTTCATCCAAAAGTGAAAATCCTGCCCCTTTCTCAATGAAGTTAACCAGTTTTAATAGCTATAAACTGGTTTGACCTGTTTTCACCAGTCTGTCAGGGAAAGAGCAGGTGTTCTTAATGTTTTGAATACTCAGTGTATAATCTCACAATAGGGGTTGTCATGTGTTAGTGTGAAAATGTTTGTGCAGTCTCAGTTACTTTGTCCTTGATAAAGTGTATCTGGGTGTATTTTAGCTCAAAAATAGAATCAAGCACACTGTCTTTTTATGGGTATGATTTTTCCTCATTAGTCAGGAACCCCTGTTTTTCTGACATAACCTTCTAATCATACATGATACATCATTGAAATGTACCTTTGGCCAAGCCAATCTAATTTTTGTTCAGATATGTTGTTCTGTTCACATCCCTATTTTTTGCCTGTTAAATGATGGTCACCCACATGTAAATGTGCATTGACTTTGACCAATGCCCCAATTCTCTTTTCTGTCCCCTGATGTCTCTCTCCACTCCCGCCAGATACTCCCCGCTGCACAACATCCACGTTCCCGAGGGCGAAGGTGTCCAGTACCCCTCAGTCCTCCTCCTCACAGGTGACCACGATGACCGCGTTGTCCCCCTGCACTCCCTCAAGTATATCGCCACACTGCAGCACGTGGTGGGCCGCTGGGCGGGCCAGAGTAACCCGTTGTTCATCCACGTGGACACCAAGTCGGGCCACGGTGCCGGCAAGCCCACCAGCAAGGTCATCCAGGAGGTGGCCGACACATATGCATTCATCGCCCGCTGCCTCAACATCTCCTGGGTCAAATGAGGTGGTGGAAGACCTCCGACACATACGCCTTCATCGCCCACTGCCTCAACATCTCCTGGGTCAAATGAGGTCCATGGAGCGCTGTGGTTCTAGTTCCCCCTTCTCTCTTTCTTTGTGGAACTCTTCCTGAAAGTATCTTTCTTAGTTCACTGGTTGTCTTGATCACTTAAGTTTTTATTCAACTGTTCCCTCCTCTCATCCTCTTTCTTTGTATATCTCTGACTTGAGCTGTAATCAATGTCAATACACTTGAACCTGTGTTTCTGGTCTGTTTCTCTCCCGCTCTGTTTCACAAATATGTATTAACCACCCCTCACTTCATACATGCTAATTTTCTATGTCCTCTTTCTCTTGTCTCTCCCCTCCCTTTCCCCCTCTCCACGTGTGTGCTTGTTTTGGGCATGCACACCAGGACAGCAGAAGTATACAGTTACCGCCCTGTCTCCATCCCTCATCCTTCTGTCCCCAGTACCTTACCCCGCAGGCGCCAGCCCCGGCACATAACCCCCCTCATAGCTCTTCCTCTTATTTGTCATCGTCCTCTGTATTATACTCCATGTGTATTTTGGTTCTGATCGGATAGCCCTTGTTTGTTCAATGTCGAGAGATAGGTGATACAGGGTAGGACTTAAAACACTTAGTTATCAGCCTAAAAGTCAAAGATTAAGGCTGTAAATGTCTTCAGTAGGGGGTCATAAAATGAAACAGCCCCTAATTGGTGCAACCCCCTACACAATACAGACAACTGTATGTATTTATAATTTGGAGTGCATTTGGAAGGCTGTTGCTCAGTAAAATCACTAGGTAAATTATTATAGCATTTAGGATTTTAACTCTTCACAGTGTTGGCGTGAATGGGTTTAGATTTAGGTTATTTTGTTGTTCTGTGGCCAGGAGGAGGGTAATGCAGAAAGAAAGTGTGTGTCCGTGTGTGTCCACATATCCTCAGACTGATGTTAATTTCTACCTCTTGACATGTGCTGATTGTTTATCAATGAAAGGGATATAAACAACTAACTGCAATGCCACAACTTCAATAAATTTAAAAAAAAAAACATTTTGAACAGTGCTTTTTTGTCCATTGTGTGACTCTCGTTACCTAATACGTAGCCAATAAACTCTTAAAGGGCAGGTAAAAACGCATTCGTCCTGTTTTTTTTAAACATTTCCACACTGAGGTAGAAATAACCATCAGAAATTATGATAATACCCTTTTTGTGTAGGCTGTTTTTTTTTTTTATCACTGGGAATTTCAGTCTTTTCTGGTGGGATGTAATTTTGGCCCACTGTAACGCCTGTCGTCGGAAGGAGTGGACCAAAGCACAGTGTGAAAAGTGTTCATGATTTATTTTTATTATCAAACAAAACACTCGAACAAAGTAACAAAACAAAAGCGAACAGTTCTGTCAGGTAAGAGGCAAAACAGAAAATAACTACCCACAAAACACAGGTGGGAAAAAGGCTACCTCAGTATGATTCCCAATCAGAGACAACGTTAACAGCTGCCTCTGATTGGGAACCATACTCGGCCAAAAACAAAGAAATAGAAAACTAGAATGCCCACCCTAGTCACACCCTGACTTAACCAAATAGAGAAATAAAACGGCTCTCTTAGGTCAGGGCGTGACACCCACCGCATAACGTCACCTGCGATCGGATTATAATAGACCAATTAATGTTTGTTTATTTGAATATTCCCCCCTAGTCGCTAGAGCACAATGACATCTCTGCCGGCCAAACCCTCCACTAACCCAGACGACGCTGGGCCAATTGTGCGCTGCCACATGGGTCTTCTGGTTGCGACAGAAACCCTGGAACTAAGGGGCCTAGCCCGAAACGTGAAAATCAGCCCCAAACCATTATTCCTCCTCAACCAAACGTTAAAGTTGGCACTATGTATTTGGGCAGGTAGGGTTCTCCTGGCATCCGCCAAACCCAGATTCGTCCATCAGAAGTGTGAAGTGTGATTCTAGAAACCCATTTCATGAAGCTCCCGACAAACAGTTATTAGTAGTGAGTGTTGCAACCGAGGACAGACCATTTTTACGCGCTACACGCTTCAGCCCTCTGCGATCCCGTTCTGTGAGCTTGTGTGGACTACCACTTTGTGGCTGAGCTATTGTTGCTCCTAGATGATTCCACTTCACAATAACAACACTTACAGTTGACTGAGGATGCTCGAACAGGGTAGAAATTTGACGAATTGACTTGTTGGAAAGGTGGCATCCTATGACGGTGCCACGTTGAAAGTCACTGAGCTCTTCACTAAGGCCATTCTACTGCCAATGTTTGTCTATGGAGATTGAATGTCTATGTGCTTGATTTCATACACCTGTCAACAACAGCTGTGGCTGAAATTGCCGAATCCACTAATGAAGGGGTGTACACATACCTTTCTATATATAGTGTATACACTACCGGTCAAAAGTATTCTAACACCTACTCCTTAAAGGGTTTTCTACATTGTAGAATAATAGTGAAGACACAAAAACTATGAAATAACATACATGGAATCATGTAGTAATCAAAAATCTGTTAAACGAATACAAATATATTTTGTATTTGAGATTCTTCAAAGTAGCCTTGGCATTCTCTCAACCAGCTTCACCTGGAATGCTTTTTCAACAGCCTTGAAGGAGTTCCCACATATGCTGTGCACTTGTTGACTGCTTTTCCTTCACTCTGCGTTCCAACTCATCCCAAACCATCTCAATTGGGTTGAGGTCTAGTGATTGTGGAGGCCAGGTCATCTGATGCAGCACTCCATCACTCTCGTTGGTCAAATAGCCCTTACACAGCCTGGAGGTGTGTATTGGGTCCTTGTCATGTTAAAAAATATATATGATAGTCCCACTAAGTGCGAACCAGATAGGATGGCGTATCACTTTTTTGGTTACTACATGATTCCAAATGTGTTATTTCACAGTCTCAACATCAACAGTGAAGAGGTGACTCCGGGATGCTGGCCTTGTTGCAAAGAAAAAGTAATATCTCAACCTGGCCAATAAAAATAAAAGATTAAGATGGGCAAAAGAACGCAGATGTTGGACAGAGGAACTCTGCCAAGAATCACTGTAAAACAATGTGGATTTGTTATTTGGGGAATAACAAAATAAACCGAAGGCAGACCCAAGTAAAACCAGGTTCATATTCATTAGGGTCGACCATAGACAAATATTTTGCTCAGGAAAACAAGAGTTTCTTATTGGAGAAGTTCACATTCCCTCCCTGTTTCAGTATGTTTCCTTATGTCTCTGGTGCATAATGAACACTACCCAGGGTTATTAGTCTGGGCCAGGTGTAACAAGGGTCCGAGAGCAGCACTCCTACTCTGAGACCCTTGATACATACAGCCTCTGGTGTATCTGGAGTTGAAAATGTCACTGTTCCTGATCATTCACAAGGGGGCAGCCTCCACTACGAATAGAAAGTGACTGTCTGTACGTGAGATGTGGGCTGCATTGCCACAGTCTAAAATGGCTTCATCTGTTAATCTCATGTACACTGAATCCGAGGTGAAAAAACTGGACAAGTGGAAGCAAATGCCTAGTAGAACTCGGCCGTAATGATTTTACCTAGTCTGTTTTCACATCAGGGCAGATGGAGGAGATGAGGAGAGAGGAAGGGAGCAATTTTGGAAAATGGCTGATAGGGAGCAATCTATTATGACTTCTGTCTGTTCTCATATATTTGGCTTCAAAACTTTCCAGTTTCAATTAGTTTATGCTCTTCCAGTATTATCTGTACATCTACACTTTTTACATTTTGTGTTTGAAAATTAAGAAATTCCAATCAACATTTTGGTCAAAAGACCCTGCATCCATTTAAATCCTGAAGAAGATCTGCGGTGTATTCATTACGCTGATTCAGTTGCAAAATGTTTCTTAAATGGAAGCAAACAGAACAAAACGGGGAGGGACCTACCTGAATATGTCCTATTGAAACTTTTGTTTTCATTGCAAACGCAACTTTTTGGACTAAAGATCACACCGCTGTTGACTGAAATGTTGCTTGGCGTTTACTTCTTTTCAAATGTAAAATGTGCAAAACATTATGTAAATTATGAAAAAGCTACAGTGATTGAAACTGTAACTTTTGAGAGCAAATACATCAGAACTACCCTTTTGTGTTCTTCTGAGATTACTTGAGTTTTTTTTAAGACCATGCCAGATTACCAGTGTGCTGGAGTTTCTTTCTTTTCAAACAGGTGTTTTTCTCCATTTACCTGGAAATGCACTAGCTGTGCACACCACAGTTTTTTAAAGTACATTTTCTATTAGTCATGGATGATGGTCACTGCATCTATATCAACAACGTCTTAGTCAAAACACCATCAACGTCACAACCCTGGATGATCATGAAATTGTGGACTGACCAAAGAGATGGGATATAATGTTTCACTCAGCGTTCTATGTTTTACACCCATATATTTTCTCTGTCATGAATATTTTACTCCCATTACAGAATAGTGAGAACATAATATAATGGATTGTTGTGGGAGATGCGTGCCAGATCAGAAGATCGAAATGAGAAATAGCCCAAAATGTGTTAGGTTCAAATGCAAAGTTTTTGGTCATTCCTATCTATTTCCAATGTACAGTACCAGTCAAAAGTTTGGACACACCACATTCAAGGGTTTTTCTTTATGTTTTACTACGTTCTACATTGTAGGATAATAGCGAAGAATGAAAAACACATATGGAATTTTGTAGTAACCAAAAAAGTGTTAAACAAATACAAATATATTGTATATTTGAGATTCTTCCTTTATGACAGCTTTTCAATCTCTTGGCATTCTCTCAACCAGCTTCATGGGGTAGTCATCTGGAATGCATTTCAATTAAAGGGTGTGCCTTGTTAAAAGTTCATTTATTAATTTATTTTCATTTATTTTCTTCTTAATGCGTTTGAGCCAATCAGTTGTGTTGTGAGCCAATCAGTTGTGTTGTGAGCCAATCAGTTGTGCTGTAACATACAGAAGATGGACCTACAGTATTTGGCAAAAGACCAGGTCCATATTATGGCAAGAACAGCTCAAATAAGCAAAGAGAAATGACAGTCCATTATTACTTTAAGACAAGGCCAGTCAATGCAGAAAATGTCAATAACTTTGCAGTCGCAAAGACCATCAAGTGTTATGATGATACCAGCTCTCATGAGGACCACCACAGGAAAGGAAGACCCAGAGTTACCTCTGTTGCAGAGGATAAGTTCATTAGAGTTAACTGCACCTCAGACTGCAACCCAAATAAATGCTTCACAGAGTTCAAGTAACAGACACATCTCAGCATCAACTGTTCAGAGAAGACTGCATGAATCAGGCCTTCATGGTGAATTGCTGCAAAGAAACCACTAAAGTCACCAATAATAAGAAGAGACTTGATTGGGCCAAGAAACACGAGCAATGGACATAAAACCAGTGGAAATCTGTCCTTTGGTCTGATGAGATTTTTGTTTCCAACCGACGTGTCTTTGTGAGACGCAGAGTAGGTGAACGGACGATCTTAGCATGTGTGGTTCCGACCGTGAAGCATGGAGGAGGTGTGATGATGTGGGGGTGCTTTGCAGGTCACACTGTCTGCTATTGATTTGGAATTCAAGGCACACTTAACCGGCATGGCTACCTTAGAATTCTACAGCGATATGCCATCCCATCTGGTTTGTGCTTAGTGGGACTATCATTTGTTTTTCAACAATGACCCAAAACACACCTCAGAAGCATAACCTCACACTCAACATCAAGAAAACAAAGGAGATGATCGTGGACTTCAGGAAACAGCAGAGGGAGCACCCCCCCATCCACATCAACGGGACAGTAGTGGAGAAGGTGGAAAGTTTTAAGTTCCCTGGCATACACATCACGGACAAACTGAAACGGTCCACCCACACAGACAGCGTGGTGAAGAAGGTGCAACAGCGTCTCTTCAACCTCAGGATGTTGAAGAAATTTGGCTTGTCACCAAAAACACTTTTACAGATGCACAATCGAGAGCATCCTGTTGGGCTGTATCACCACCTGGTACGGCAGCTGCTCCGCCCACAACCGCAAGGCTCTCCAGAGGGTAGTGAGGTCTGCACAACGCATCACCACACCTCCAGGCTGTGTAAGGGCATTGAAATGTTAGATATTACTGCACTGTTGGATCTAGAAACACAATCATTTCACTACACCCACAATAACATCTGCTAAACATGTGTATGTGACAAATACAATTTGATTTGATTTGGCTATTTGACCAAGGAGAGTGATGAAGTGCTGCATTAGATGACCTGGCCTCCACAATCCCCCGACCTCAATCAAATTGAGATGGTTTGGGACGAGTTGAACCACAGAGTGAAGGAAAAGCAGCCAACAAGTGCTCAGCATATGTGAAAACTCCTTCAAGACTGTTGGAAAAGCATTCCAGGTGAAGCTGTTTGAGAGAATGCAAAGCTGTCATCAAGGCAAAGGGTGGCCACTTTAAAGAATCTAAAATATGAAACTTGTTGATATAAAATAAAAATGGGTAACAAAAACTATTCGATAAATGACAAAGTTATACAGATAAACAAACTGAAAAACATGGTTCAATTAACTTTTTCATGAAACATATGCTTCATGTTTTCAGTAGGCTACTGGAAAGCGACAAACAAGTTTGAAATAATTTATGAACGTAATACGATTTGAAACCGATTGTGATTGTGAATTGTCACAAGAATACATTTTCTGAAACCATTTTCATTTGAAAAAATGGGACTACTTTCTCTCAAATGGTGGACCATGGTAACACTTCAACACCACAAGATGACCCATGTGAGCTCAGTAGAAAATAGCCCACCCACGTTAGAAACATAATTGGTTGTGATTTCCTTCTTGATTCGTAAACGGTTAAAGAAATACACAAGGTTTTACAACTAACTTGAAAGATATAATAATAAAATGCAAGAATGTCCCAAAATTAGGTTAAATATTCTACTCTTATGTATCAGTGCTGCGTGCATGTCTTGAAACCGATGGCACAGCCGTGTATCTGCTGCCAAGCCAGCAGCTACTCTTACTGGGGTCCTGCAAAATTAAGGCAGTTATACCATTTTTAAGAAACATTACAATACATTCATTACATAATTCACAACACACTACGTGCCCTCAAGCCCATACTCCACTACCAAATATCTACAATGCAAAATCCATGTGTATGTGTGTTATCATGTGTTTGTATGCATGTGTCTGTGGCTGTGTTTGTGTTACTTCACAGTCCCCGCTGTTCCATAAGGTGTATTTTTATCTGCTTTTTACAATTTAGATTGTACTGCTTGCATTAGTTACCATTCTCTGTTTCACGGAAACATGGCTCACTCGGGATAGTTATCAGAGTCGGTACAGCCACTCGGTTCTTCACGCATCGCATCTAGCCGACAGAAACAAACATCGCTGGTAAGAAGAAGGGCGGGGGTGTATGCCTTGTGATTAACGAGTCGTGGTGTGATCATAACAACATACAGGAACTCAAGTCCTTTTGTTCACCTGATCTAGAATTCCTTACAATCAAATGCCGACCGCATTATCTACCAAGAGCCATGCGACCCAAAATTCTGGATCATTACTACTCTAACTTCTGTGACGCATACAAAGCCCTCCCTTGCCCTCCTTTCGGGAAATCTGACCACGACTCAGTGTCAGGTATGTGTAAGTGGCTGCAAGGGAGTCAGGCGCAGGAGGGCAGGTATTAGCTAGCGTACGAAGCCTTTTATTCAGGTGAACAAAAAGAACCAAAAGCACACGGCACAATGAACACGAAATACAAAACGGGTATACATAACCCAGCGCAACCAGACTAACGTGCGCATACATCAAAACAGATAAACAATACCACACAAAGACATGGGGGAAACAGACGGTTAAATACACAACACATAATGAGGAACAATGAGAACCAGGTGTGTGGGAAAATGAGACAAAACAAATGGAAAATGACAAATAGATCGGCGATGGCCGAACATCGCCCGAACAAGGAGAGGCATCGACTTCGGCAGAAGTCATGACACCCAGCCTATAGACAAAAGCTAAAACAGGAAATGCCCGTGCACAGGTCTGCTCAACGCTGGTCCGACCAATCTGATTCCACGCATCAAGATTGCTTTGATCACTTGGACTGGGATATGTTCTGGATAGCCTCAGACAACAACATTGATGTATACACTAATTCGGTGAGCGAGTTTATTAGCAAGGGCATCGGTGATGTTGTACCCACGGTCACTATTTAAACCTTCCCCAACCAGAAACCTTGGATTGATGGCAACATTCGCATAAAACTGAAAGCGCGAACCACTGGCAAGGCGATTGGAAACATGACCGAATACAAACAGTGTAGCTATTCCCTCCGCAAGGCAATCAAACAAGCTAAGCGTCAGTATAGTGTGACGGTTGTCGTCTGGAGATAGAGAGGACAAAAGCACAGCGTGGTTAGTGTTCATCTTTTTAATGGAAAACTGAACACTTCAAAAACACAAAACAACAAGGTGGCAACTGAAACAGTTCTATCTGGTGCAGACACACAAAGACTGAAAATAACCACCCACAAACCCCAACAGAAAACAGGCTACCTAAATATGTTTCCCAATCAGAGACAATGACTAACACCTGCCTCTCATTGAGAACCATATCAGGCCAAACACGAAACCCAACCTAGAAACACAAAACATAGAAAATCCACCCAACTCACGTCCTGACCAACTAAAACAAAGTAATAACACAAGAACTAGGGTCAGAACGTGACATATAGAGACAAAGTAGACTCGCAATTCAACAGCTCAGACACGAGACATATGTGCCAGGGTCTACAGTCAATCACATATTTGATTTGATTTGATTACAAAAAGAAAACTAGACTCGTCGCAGACACCGATGTCTTGCTCCTAGACAAACTAAACAACTTCTTTGCTCGCTTTGAGGACAATACAGTGCCACTGACACGTTCCCCTACCAAAACCTGTGGGCTTTCCTACACCTCAGCCAACATGAGTAAAACTTTTAAATGTGTTAACCCTCGCAAGGCTGCCGGCCCAGACGGCATCCATAGCCGTGTCCTCAGAGCATGTGCAGACCAGCTGGCTGGTGTTTTTACGGACATGTTCAATCAATTCCTATCCCAGTCTGCTGTTCCCACATGCTTCAAGAGGGCCACCATTGTTCCTGTTCCCAAGAAAGCTAAGGTAACTGAGCTAAATGACTATCGCCCCGTAGCACTCACTTCCGTCATCATGAAGTGCTTTGAGAGACTAGTCAAGGACCATATCACCTCCACCCTACCTGACACCCTAGACCCACTCCAATTTGTTACCGCCGCAATAGGTAAACAGACGACGCAATCGCAACCACACTGCACACTGCACTAACCCATCTGGACAAGAGAAATACCTAAGGAAGAATGCTGGTCATTGATTACAGCTCAGCATTTAACACCATAGTACCCTCCAAAATCGTTATTATGCTTGAGACCCTGGGTCTCGACCCCGCCCTGTGCAACTGGGTCCCAGACTTTCTGATGGGCCGCCCCCAGGTGGTGAGGGTAGGAAACAACATCTCCACTCCGCTGATCCTCAACACTGGGGCCCCACAAGGGTGCGCTCTCAGCCCTCTGCTGTACTGTTCACCCATGACTGCATGGCCATGCACGCCTCCAACTCAATCATCAAGTTTGCAGACGACACTACAGTGGTAGGCTTGATTACCAACAACGATGAGATGGCCTACAGGGAGGAGGTGAGGGCTCTCCGAGTATGGTGTCAGAAGCATAACCTCACACTCAACATCAAGAAAACAAAGGAGATGATCGTGGACTTCAGGAAACAGCAGAGGGAACACCCCCCCCATCCACATCAACGGGACAGTAGTGGAGAAGGTGGATAGTTTTAAGTTCCCTGGCGTACACATCACGGACAAACTGAAACGGTCCACCCACACAGACAGCGTGGTGAAGAAGGTGCAACAGCGTCTCTTCAACCTCAGGATGCTGAAGAAATTTGGCTTGTCACCAAAAACACTTTTACATATGCACAATCGAGAGCATCCGGTTGAGCTGTATCACCGCCTGGTACGGCAGCTGCTCCGCCCGCAACCGCAAGGCTCTCCAGAGGGTAGTGAGGTCTGCACAACGCATCACCAGGGCAAACTACCTGCCCTACACCACCTGATGTCACAGGAAGGCCAAAGAAATCATCAAGGACAACAACCACCGAAGCCACTGCCTGTTCACCCCGCTAACATCCAGAAGGCGAGATCAGTACATGTGCATCAAAGCTGGGACCGAGTCTGAAAAACAGCTTCTCAAGGACATTAGACTATTAAACAGCCATCACTAACATTGAGTTGCTGCTGCCAACATACTGACTCAAATCTTTAGTCACTTTAATAATAAAAAGTTGGATGTAATAAATGTATCACTAGTCACTTTAAACAATGTCACTTTATATAATGTTTACATACCCTACATTACTCATCTCATATGTATATACTGTACTCTATACCATATACTGCATCTTGCATATACCTCACGGCCATCGCTCATCCATATATATGTACATATTCTTATTCATTCCTTTACACTTGTGTGTATAAGGTAGTTGTTGTGAAATTGTTAGATTACTTGTTAGATATTACTGCACGGTCGGAACAAGAAGCACAAGCATTTCGCTACACTCACATCAGCATCTGCTAACCATGTGTATGTGACCAATAAAATATGATTTGATTTGATGTGGAATAGAGTTCCATGTAGTCATGGCTCTATGTAGTACTGTGCGCCTCCCATAGTCTGTTCTGGACTTGGGGACAGTGAAGAGACCTCTGGTGGCATGTCTTGTGGGGTATGAATGGGTGTCCGAGCTGTGTGCTAGTATTTCAAACAGACAGCTCGGTACCTACAGCTTGTCAACACCTCTTACAAAAACAAGTAATGAGGAAGTCAATCAGAGAGACTCCACTTTGAGCCATGAGAGATTGACATGCATGTCATTAATGTTAGCTCTCCATGTACATTTAAGGTCCAGCCGTGCAGCCCTGTTCTGAGCCAACTGTAATTTTCCCAAGTCCCTCTTTGTGGCACCTGACCACACAACTGAAACGTAGTTCAGGCACGACAAAACCAGGGCCTGTTGGACCTGCCTTGTTGATAGTGTTGTTAAGAAGGCAGATCAGCGCTTTATTATGGATAGAATACCACTGTTGGTTGATTGTTTTTAATGCTTTACTGGAAAGCTTATCAGAAGTATACTTGATAGTTCAGGGTGAGCTGCACAAAGTGGTCTTCTTACTAGGACACACCTCCTCAGTGGTAACAGTGTAACTCTGGTTCATAGGCTCATGATTATTGCATCCAATGGCTGTAGGATTAACAAAGGTATTCAGGGCAATTAGGGGGACATAAATTAAGTCACTTACATTGTGTCTGCCATCACCCCTAGGATAATGTACATTAGCTGCATCATTATTGATGACTCATTGTCACAATGGTAGGGATTAGCTGAGGCGGTCTTGGGTCATTGATAAGTCATTGTTTGGACAGGAGTCCAGGAGCAAGAGTATCTCCTGTTTCCAGAAGGTGTCAAAGTTATCTATAAAAGTGACTCCCTCAGAGATACAATAACAATAATATTTTAGCCAGATGTGTACAGATGTGCCAGATGTGTACCAATGATGGAACGATGGTAATACAAAAATCAGTTCTTTAAAATAAATTTTCAGATGTTCCGAGCTAGCCCTCCTGATGTCGTTTGATCCCACATGGACAACGACAGTGCCAGCTCCCGGCATCTGTCGTAGAAAAGTCAGAAGCTGCTTTGTGATGTCTTGTACTCGTGCTCCTGGGTAGCACAGAGTTTTTGCCTCGGGAACTGAGATGTTTCTCACCATAGAGCTGCCTATGATGACAGCTGGCGATGAATGGGCCGGTCTCTCAGGCAGCCTCATGGTCTGATGAGGGTGGGATCTCCGAGGATCTGAACCCGAGGTTGAAGCCACCAGAGAGGGAGACAGAACAGAGGACGAAGACGCAGGAACCTCCGGATCCGATCTTGAATGGGAAGCCTGCAAGGAAGGCGGCGCTGGAACCTCTGGATCCAGGGCGGCAAAGCTGTTTCTAGTCCCTGTCAGATCCTGGCTCAACATCTCCAAGGAGACTCCCATTGCCAGAGGACTGTCTTTGACTTCCACAGCGAGTTTCGTATCTCCATGGCTGGTTGGTTGGGTCGAGAACAGCTCCATTCTCCAGGGAAGGGGGAAGACCCCTTGGGGATGGAACCCTGCTAAGCACCTGCCAGTCGGTTGTGGAGAGACAACACAGCGGCGACACTTCCACTAGACCAGAGCGGCATCCGGCTACTGGGGTGGAAGAAAAATAAAAAGTAGGCGGCGTGGATTTGCCAGTAGCTTGTGAAGGTTTGCTACGTGCTTGGTAAGAGTAGCCACTTTGCCCCTGTAGTCCTCCGCAAGCAATCAGCTGCTACATTGAAAGACAGCACGGTCCACATTGTCCCGGAACAAAGCAAAATTAAACACTGCTCCTGCAATGTTGGAAACGTTCAATAGCGTCCTCCATTTAAGACCGCCGAGCCAGCTAGGCTAGCTGGGCTTCGGTGTCTCTCTGCGGAATCTGGAGGGATCCCGGGACAGACAGCAATGCTCATAGCAACTAAGCCCAACAGAGCCACAGAATCCAAAATAAAATAATAAAAGTATATAGAAACAATGTTAGCTTTACAAAAACAATAAACGAGGTCTCTCGTTCAGCTTTCGGCGTTCATCAACCTGTGTGGAGAGAGGTGGTGATGGTAAAGCATAGTGCAATTTGAGATGAGTGAGAGGTTCGCATGAAGCAATTAAAAAATAAAATATTAAATTCATCCTTTGTTGTGTCTAAAAAAAGGAGGGTTCTGATATCAAGACATGTTCAAGAAATGGAGCAATGTATCAATCAATCGAGTACAAAAGGTAAGACAGGGCATGCCACCCAAGAATGTCAGGATTTGGCCAGGGTTGTTCCGGTTTTTGGTCACTAGATGCCCCCATTGTGCCTTTTGACCTTTTGTTTTCCCTTGATCCCTATTATTATTTGCACCTGTGCCTCGTTTCCCCTGATTGTATTTAAACCCTTTGTTTTCCTCAGTCCTTTGCTCTGTGTTTGTATGTTAGCACCCAGCCCTAGTACTCTGTGTACTATTGTTGATCCCGGTGGACTCTCTTGTGGAATTCTGTTTTTTGTTCTTGTTTGTTTGTTTTTGAGTATTTTTTTAGGCTTTTTGTGCTATACCTTCCACCTTGTGGATTTACCTTTTTGTCTTGGAGGATTACCTTTGTTCTTGTGGAATTCCTTTTGAGGTTGTGGAGTTACATGTTTTCCTGAAGAACTTCACTTTTTACTTCATTAAATACACCATCTCAAGTACTGCTGTGTCTGCCTCATCTTCTGGGCTGTGCCAACTATTCGTGGCTCAGTTGGTTAAGTGACTGTTTCTCACTCCGGAGACCCGGGTTCGTAACCGGGTCCTGACACAAGAACCTATGACAAACATGTAAACAATGCATTGTGTTTGTCACCGACAAGTGAACGTTGAACTTGTCAGCTATAGGAGAGGCTTACATTTTTCGAGACTTAATTGAACAGGGGAAATAATCTTAAAAACAAACTTAGAAAAGCATGTCACCATATGGACTCGATGGAAAACGGTCTATATAGGACTAAATACAGCTTGCAAAGAAATTACGCTAGGCCTTCCTTATGTACTGTGTACTGCAGTATTACTGCAGTACACTGTAGTATAACTATAGTTGGAATGCAGTATAACTGCAGTATTCTGCAAATACCGTTATCTTTTTTTGTAAGTGATTTACAATACAGCCTACGCTACACCACTACTTTCTTAGCTTCTGTAGCAGTGCGTGTGTAAAATCACTGGATAAGCCAAGAAAATGTATTGTGATAATTGCATTGTTTTCTCTATAACCTGTTAGTTCATATGCCTTGCGACCTTGATATACTGTATAAGGCAGAGACAAGAAGACACAGTGGTAGAATAAATTCAACCACACCTTTGTTTCATCACAATGAGCAAACTCTGTCCAGTGAAGTGCACAAAGCATATTGCATGTAAAAACAGTTACATGACCTACAGCATGGTCAAGCAAGTTAATATTTCTGACATTTTCAGACTACTAAACAACTGTTGATTTAGAACCACGGAGAGTTACCACAAGTCACTCTGAAAACAGGAGCTGCCTCCATTAATCCAGCACCATTTCATCATAAACAAATGACTCTGTCAATAAAGAATTGGTCAAATGACACAGATGCTAAGCTACAGGACTGTTTTGCTAGCACAGACTGGAATATGTTCCGGGATTCTTCCGATGGCACTGAGGAGCACATCACATCAGTCATTGGCTTCATCAATAAGTTCATTGATGACGTCGTCCCCACAGTGACCATATGTACATACCCCAATCAAAAGCCATGGATTATAGGCAACATCCGCACTGAGCTAAAGGTGAGAACTGCCGCTTTCAAGGAACAGGACTCTTATTAACCCGGAAGCTTATAAGACATCCTGCTATGCCCTCCGATAAACCATCAAACAGGCAAAGCGTTAATACAGGACTAAGATCGAATCGTACTACACTGGCTCTGAAGCTTGTCGGATGTGGCAGGGCTTGCGAACCATTACAGACTACAAAGGGAAGCACAGCCGAGAGATGCCTAGTGACACGAGCCTACCAGACGAGCTAAACTACTTCTATGTTCGCTTCAAGGCTGTCACGTTCTGACCTTTATTTCCTGTGTTTTGTATTTAGTTAGTATGGTCAGGGCGTGAGTTGGGTGGGCAGTCTATGTTTGTTTTTCTAGGTTTTGGGAATTTCTATGTTTCGGCCTAGTATGGTTCTCAATCAGAGGCAGGTGTCATTAGTTGTCTCTGATTGAGAATCATACTTAGGTAGCCTGGGTTTCACTGTGTGTTTGTGGGTGATTGTTCCTATTCTCTGTGATTGCACCAGATAGGACTGTTTTGAGTTTTCACATTTATTGTTTTTTGTAGTCAGTTGTTCATGTGTACCTTAACGTATTAAAAAGAACCATGGACACTTACCACGCCGCGTATTGGTCCTCTGATCCGTTTCGCCTCTCCTCTTCGGAAGAAGAGGAGGAAATTCATTACAGAATCACCCACCCAAATCGGACCAAGCGGCGTGGTAAAGGACAATTCATTACAAAGGCAAATAACTCTGAAACATGCATGAGAGCACCAGCTGTTCCAGAAGACTGTGTGATCACGCTCTCCGCAACCGATGTGAGTAAGACCTTTAAGATTCACAAGGCCGCAGGGCCAGACGGTTTACCAGGACGTGTACTGCGAGCATGCACTGACCAACTGGCAAGTGACTTCACTGACATTTTCAACCTCTCTGTAATACCAACATGTTTTAAACAGACAACCATAAGGTAACCTGCCTAAATGACTAACGACCCATAGCACTCACGTCTGTAGCCATGAAGTGCTTTGAAAGGCTGGTCATGGCTCACATCAACACCATTATCCCAGAAACCCTAGACACACTCAAATTTGCATACTGCCCCAAACAGATCCAGAGATGATGCAATCTCTATTGCACTCTACACTGCCCTTTCCCACCTTGACAAAAGGAACACCTACATGAGAATGCTATTCATTGAATTACAGCTCAGCCTTCAACACCATAGTGCCATCAAAGCTCATCACTAAGCTAAGGAACCTGGGACTAAACACCTCCCTCTGCAACTGCATCCTGGACTTCCCGGTGGGCCGTACCCAGGTGGTAAGGGTAGGTAACAGCATGTCTGCCACGCTGATCCTCAACACAGGGGCCCCTCAGGGGTGTGTGCTCAGTCCCCTCCTGTACTCCCTGTTCACCCATGACTGCACAGCCAGGCATGACTCCAACACCATCATTAAGTTTGCCGATGGTAGTGATAGGCCTGATTACCGACAACGACAGGACAGTCTATGGGGAGGAGATCAGAGACCTGGCCATGTGGTGCCAGGACAACAACCTATCCTTTAATGTCAGCAAAACAAAGGAGATGATAGTGGACTACAGGAAAAAGAGGACCGAGCACGCCCCATTCCCATCGACGGGGCTGTAGTGGAGCAGGTGGAAAGCTTGTCCACATCACCAACAAACTAGAATGGTCCAAACACCATGACCGCCATGAAGAGGGCATAACAAAGCATATTCCCCCTCAGGAGACTGAAAAGATTTGGCATGGGTCCTCAGATTCTCAAAAGGTTCTTTGGCTGCAACATCGAGAGCATCTTAACTGGTTGCATCACTGCCTGGTATGGCAATTGCTCGGCCTCCTACCGCAAGGCACTACAGAGGGTAATGTGTACGGGGCCAAGCTTCCTGCCATCCGGCGGCAGGGTAGCCTAGTGGTTAGAGCATTGGACTAGTAACCGGAAGGTTGCAAGTTCAATCCCCCGAGCTGACAAGGTACAAATTTGTCGTTCTTAGCAGCTTCTACCTCCAAACCATAAGACTCCTGAACAGTTGGTCAAATGGTCCCGGCCCCACCCACTCTTTTACACTGCTGCTACTCTCTGTTTATTATCTATGCATAGTCACTTTAACTCTACCTACATGTTCGTATTACCTCAATTTCCTTGACTAACCTGTGCCCCCGCATATTGACTGTACTGGTAACCCCTGTATATAGCCTTGCTACTGTTATTTTATTGCTGCTCTTTAATAAATAAATAAAATTATCTATTTTTTTACTTATCTATTTTTATTTTAAACTTATTTTACTAAACATGCATTGTTGGTTAAGGGCTTGTAAGTAAGCATTTCACTGTAAGTTCTACTGCACCTGTTGCATTCAGCGCATGTGACAAATAAAATTCGATTTGATCAAATCACCTATGCTTAGTCTAAAACAGTAACAACTAAAAGATACCAAAAACAATTTAGTCGAATCAACTTAAGCTAAATATGATGTGGTTTTATTCTAATTTCTGTGTGTGCAAGTAGAAAAACATGTTGACTCACAAAACGTCAATGCCATCCTTCTCTCTTTCATGTTGACCATCCAGTCTATGACTCTGTCATACAGTACATGCTTGTATTTATTTTTGACCTAGGCTACCTGGCTAAAACGCTTGCTCGCTAGCCCAACTTCCTTTCATGGGCAACAATGCACCAGGCCAGCTAGTTAGCATTAGCATACTACATCTAAAACTTCCATCCTCTCAGGCCAGGGGCACAATGTATGAATTTATGGTTGGATCAGAATCGCTGTCATAATCATTTGCTAGTATGGAGAATTAAGTAAAACCACAATCTCCATCCAACGGCCAGTTTTAGCTAGCTAGACACTAGAGGACAACAACACAACAAGATGCAACAATTAAAGTTATTTTCTGTCAATGACGTTTTGGATCTCGATGTGAGGTGATTTATTTTTTTGGTGCACCAGGACCATTCACAGTTTAGCTCACTCAGTTTAGCTCAACTCGGATTGGCTATTATTTTACACTTTTTTATCAAGGGAGGCCAAATGCTCGCTGGATTCCCTTGCACCCTTGCTCGCTCGGATGCTTTCTCTGGTGAGACACATTCAGCCTCTTGCAAATTGAAGGAAAATTATGAAACACAGGGAGACGACAGATAAATTACTGTATATTTCTTTCTTAGTACATTTTTGGGGGAAGCCTGGCTTCCAATGGCATCCAAGAATACATGCCACTGCTTAGCTTGACATTGGTTATTGAGGAATGACTGGGTTTGTCACACCCTGACCATAGTTTGCTTTGTATGTTCTATGTTTTGTTTGGTCAGGGTGTGATCTGAGTGGGCATTCTATGTTGGATGTCTTGTTTGTCTGTTTCTGTGTTTGGGCCTGATATGGTTCTCAATCAGAGTCATTGTCTCTGATTGGGAGCCATATTTAGGTAGCCTGTTTTGTGTTGGGTTTTGTGGGTGATTGTTCCTGTCTTTGTGTTTGTTACACCAGATAGGGCTGTTTTCATTTTTTCACGTTTCTTGTTTTTGTATATTGTTCTATTTTCATCTTTATTAAAGATGTATCAAAATAACCACGCTGCGTTTTGGTCCGCCTCTCCTTCAACAGAAGAAAGCCGTGACGGGTAGAATAATGGGCCCATAAACTGAGTGATAATCACTTGTATTTACAGTAAATGGATGGAAAATATACATTTACATCGTGGCGCCAATAAGGAGGTGCTGTTCTCTCCAATAGGGACTAATGCTAAGGGCCTCTAGAGGAGCAAGTGCAAGGTCAAAGTGGAATGGGATTGGGACAACATGGGGAGTAAGTAGACCATAAGTAGAGGACTATGTAGCGTAGGGATCATCAACTACTGTAGATTCAACCACGTGCTAATTTCTTCTTGAGCGGCTGGTCGAGGTGCCGGAACACCTCGACCGGTTCCGGTTGGAGCGAGTGGTCGCATCTGCACTTCGCTCCCGCGGGTAGTATAACTTTTCATTATATTTCATTATAGCACAATGGTTTGATTTGTCTAATCTTAGCAATTTCTTCTCAGCTAGCTACATAGCCGTCTTTGTATCAAAGATAATTGCGTAATTATCGTATTTCGCCGTCCTAACGTAGTCTTCACTAGCCAGCTAGCTAACGTCCACTGATTAGCTGCACTGGGAAAACTATTACACTCAACTGAACGACTTGATTAGTGTAGTGTTAGCTAGCTACATAGCTGTCTTTGCTGTCTTCGTATCATCGTATCCAAGATAATTGTGTTGTTTAGGTTTAGAGTGTGTAGTCTTAGAGTGATTATCTTAATTTACCGAGGTTAGCTAGCCAGCTATTTGTCGTCCTTAACGTAGGTGACTCTGCTAGCTAGCCAACGCTAGCCAACGTCTACCGAATTGACTCACAACCCGGTCGCATTCATAGGTAGTATCACATTTTCACTTCATTTCATTACAGTACAACGGTTTGATTTGTTTGATCGTAGCTAGCCTCATAGCTAGCTACATAGCCGTCTTTGTATCAAAGATAATTGTGTAGTCTAGAGCGATTTTCTAGGTTCGCTAGCCAGCTATTGTCGTTCTTTTAACGCAACGTAACGTAAACAACACTGCTAGCTAGCCAGCTAGCCCCCGAATAGCAACATTGCAGAAACTATTACACTCAACGGAACGACTTGATTAGTGTAGTGTCAACAACGCACCCACTGCCAGCTGGCCTACTTCAGCAGTACTGTATCATTTTAATCATTTTAGTCAATAAGATTCTTGCTACGTAGCTTAACTTTCTGAACATTCGAGATGTGTAGTCCACTTGTCATTCCAATCTCCTTTGCATTAGCGTAGCCTCTTCTGTAGCCTGTCAACTATGTGTCTGTTTATCCCTGTTCTCTCCTCTCTGCACAGACCATACAAACGCTCCACACCGCGTGGCCGCGGCCACCCTACTCTGGTGGTCCCAGCGCGCACGACCCACGTGGAGTTCCAGGTCTCCGGTAGCCTCTGGAACTGCCAATCTGCGGTCAACAAGGCAGAGTTCATCTCAGCCTATGCCTCCCTCCAGTCCCTCGACTTCTTGGCACTGACGGAAACATGGATCACCACAGACAACACTGCTACTCCTACTGCTCTCTCTTCATCCGGCCACGTGTTCTCGCACACCCCGAGAGCGTCTGGTCAGCGGGGTGGTGGCACCGGGATCCTCATCTCTCCCAAGTGGTCATTGTTATGCAGGTGAATGAGGACCCAAAAGCGACTTGGCGAAAACAGAGTCTTTAATCCAGTTAAAGGAAATAGCAATACTCCTAGACAAATCGGAGCGGTAAATAAAGCATAAAAAACAATTCCACTCGTAATCACGAGAACTGACTGGAGACTCGATAATAAACTGCAGGTTGCCTCGGGAAGGCACTTGACCGTAGCAGACTCAGACACCTGCTCACCACGCAGCATCTGAGGGAAACACGACACGACAGCGCGATACAAAGACACAGCACGGTGAACAATATACAAGGATCCGACAGGACTGAAACGGAAAACAAGGGGAGAAATAGGGACTCTAATCAGGGGAAAAGATAGGGAACAGGTGTGGGAAGACTAAATGATTGATTAGGGGAATAGGAACAGCTGGAAGCAGGAACGGAACGATAGAGAGAAGAGAGAGAGGGAGGGAGAGAGAAAAAGGGGAACGAACCTAAAAAGACCAGCAGGGGGAAAACGAACAGAAGGAAAAGCAAAATGACAAGACAATATAAGACAAAACATGACAGTACCCCCCACTCACCGAGCGCCCCTGGCGCACTCGAGGAGGAATCCTGGCGGCAACGGAGGAAATCATCAATCAGTGAACGGTCCAGCACGTCCCGAGACGGAACCCAACTCCTCTCCTCAGGACCGTAACCCTCCCTATCCACTAAGTATTGGTGACCCCGTCCCCGAGAACGCATGTCCATGATCCTACGTACCTTGTAAATAGGTGCGCTCGACAAGGACGGGAGGGGGGAGGGAAGACGAACGGGGGTGCGAAGAAAGGGCTTGACACAGGAGACATGGAAGACAGGATGGACGCGACGAAGATGTCGCGGAAGAAGCAGTCGCACAGCGACAGGATTGACGACCTGGGAGACACGGAACGGACCAATGAACCGCGGAGTCAACTTACGAGAAGCTGTCGTAAGAGGAAGGTTGCGAGTGGAAAGCCACACTCTCTGGCCGCAACAATACCTTGGACTCTTAATCCTACGTTTATTGGCGGCTCACAGTCTGTGCCCTGTAACGGCACAGTGCAGACCTCACCCTCCTCCAGGTGCGCTCACAACGTTGGACAAACGCTTGAGCGGAGGGAACGCTGGACTCGGCAAGCTGGGATGAGAACAGAGGAGGCTGGTAACCCAGACTACTCTGAAACGGAGATAACCCGGTAGCAGACGAAGGAAGCGAGTTGTGAGCGTATTCTGCCCAGGGGAGCTGTTCTGCCCAAGACGCAGGGTTTCTGAAAGAAAGGCTGCGTAGTATGCGACCAATCGTCTGATTGGCCCTCTCTGCTTGACCGTTAGACTGGGGATGAAACCCGGAAGAGAGACTGACGGACGCACCAATCAAACGACAGAACTCCCTCCAAAACTGTGACGTGAATTGCGGACCTCTGTCTGAAACGGCGTCTAACGGGAGGCCATGAATTCTGAACACATTCTCGATGATGATTTGTGCCGTCTCCTTAGCGGAAGGAAGTTTAGCGAGAGGAATGAAATGTGCCGCCTTAGAGAACCTATCGACAACCGTAAGAATCACAGTCTTCCCCGCAGACAAAGGCAGACCGGTAATGAAGTCTAGGGCGATGTGAGACCATGGTCGAGAAGGAATGGGAGCGGTCTGAGACGACCGGCAGGAGGAGAGTTACCTGACTTAGTCTGCGCGCAGTCCGAACAAGCAGCCACGAAACGGCGCGTGTCACGCTCCTGAGTCGGCCACCAAAAGCGCTGGCGAATAGAAGCAAGAGTGCCTCGAACACCGGGATGACCAGCTAACTTGGCAGAGTGAGCCCACTGAAGAACAGCCAGACGAGTGGAAACAGGAACGAAAAGAAGGTTACTAGGACAAGCGCGCGGCGACGCAGTGTGCGTGAGTGCTTGCTTAACCTGTCTTTCAATTCCCCAGACTGTCAACCCGACAACACGCCCATAAGGAAGAATCCCCTCGGGATCAGTAGAAGCCACAGAAGAACTAAAAAGACGGGATAAGGCATCAGGCTTGGTGTTCTTGCTACCCGGACGGTAAGAAATCACAAACTCGAAACGAGCGAAAAATAACGCCCAACGAGCTTGACGAGCATTAAGTCGTTTGGCAGAACGGATGTACTCAAGGTTCTTATGGTCTGTCCAAACGACAAAAGGAACGGTCGCCCCCCCCATGCTTCGTCCATGAAACAACCCTCAGCCCCAGAGTCTATCAAGGCACTGCATGTAGCACCCGAACCGGTCCAGCGTAGATGGACCGACATAGTAGTACAGGATCTAGATGGAGAGACCTGAGTAGTAGCGCTCACCAGTAGCCCTCCGCTTACTGATGAGCTCTGGCTTTTACTGGACATGAATTGACAAAATGTCCATCAAATCCGCAATAGAGGCACAGGCGGTTGGTGATCCTCCATTCCCTCTCCTTAGTCGAGATGCGAATACCTCCCAGCTGCATGGGCTCAGTCTCTGAGCCAGAGGAGGGAGATGGTTGCGATGCGGAGCAGGGAAACACCGTTGACGCGAGCTCTCTTCCACGAGCTTGGTGACGAAGATCTACCCGTCGTTCTATGCGGATTGCGAGAGCAATCAAAGAGTCCACACTGGAAGGAACCTCCCGGGAGAGAATCTCATCTTTGACCACTGCGTGGAGTCCCTCCAGAAAACGAGCGAGCAGCGCCGGCTCGTTCCAGTCACTAGAGGCAGCAAGAGTGCGAAACTCTATAGAGTAATCCGTTATGGATCGATCACCTTGGCATAGGGAAGCCAGGGCCCTAGAAGCCTCCCTACCAAAAACTGAACGGTCAAAAACCCGAATCATCTCATCTTTAAAGTTCTGGTAATTGTTTGAACAATCAGCCCTTGCCTCCCAGATAGCTGTGCCCCACTCTCGAGCCCGGCCAGTAAGGAGTGAAATGACGTAAGCAACCCGAGCTCTCTCTCTAGAGTATGTGTTGGGTTGGAGAGAGAACACAATATCACACTGGGTGAGAAAGGAGCGGCACTCCTTGGGCTGCCCGGAGTAGCAAGGTGGGTTATTAACCCTAGGTTCCGGAGGCTCGGCAGACCAGGAAGTAACAGGTGGCACGAGACGAAGACTCTGGAACTGTCCAGAGAGGTCGGAAACCTGAGCGGCCAGGTTCTCCATGGCATGACGAGCAGCAGACAATTCCTGCTCGTGTCTGCCGAGCATGGCTCCTTGGATCTCGACGGCAGTGTTACGAGCGTCTGTAGTCGCTGGGTCCATTCTTTGGTCGGATCCTTCTGTTATGCAGGTGAATGAGGACCCAAAAGCAACTTGGCGAAAACAGAGTCTTTAATCCAGTTTAAGGAAATAGCAATACTCCTAGACAAATCGGAGCGGTAAATAAAGCATAAGAAACAATTCCACTCGTAATCACGAGAACTGACTGGAGACTCGATAATAAACTGCAGGTTGCCTCGGGAAGGCACTTGACCGTAGCAGACTCAGACACCTGCTCACCACGCAGCATCTGAGGGAAACACGACACGACAGGGCGATACAAAGACACAGCACGGTGAACAATATCCGAGGATCCGACAGGACAGAAACGGAAAACAAGGGGAGAAATAGGGACTCTAATCAGGGGAAAAGATAGGGAACAGGTGTGGGAAGACTAAATGATTGATTAGGGGAATAGGAACAGCTGGGAGCAGGAACGGAACGATAGAGAGAAGAGAGAGAGGGAGGGAGAGAGAAAAAGGGGAACGAACCTAAAAAGACCAGCAGGGGGAAAACGAACAGAAGGAATAGCAAAATGACAAGACAATATAAGACAAAACATGACAATTATTCTTAAGGTATATTTACATTTTAAAGGGTCCACTCAAAAATAGTTTTTTATGCTATTTTGTTTATTTAGACAAAACATTTGTTTTTGCTCTTGTTGCCTCTGAAGAAAATAGCATAAAATAACTTTGTGTGGACCCTTTTTTATTATTTTGGTCAATCCATCAGTTCTCAGTGCACCAGTTCTGATTTGTTTTGAAATGCATGTGCTCCATATACTGGGGAGGGAAAGTAGACGTGTAGGTATCATTCTAAGAAAGTGGAGAGAGAGAGAGGGAGAGCTTGAAAGAGATGTGGTTCTGGGGGGGGGATTATGATTAAATCACTTACATTTACAATGTTTATCAAAGTGCTTAGAGTGAACCCCAATTGATAGTTTGCGCCAGAACGAATCAGTTGGGCATTTGATTTCCATTGGTAGGCTCGTTTTCCACTGGATCTCCTATGTGCGCACGCTCTTGCACAGATTTTAAATGGGTGTAACAATAAAGACCATAGGCCGTTCATGAGTTTCAAGTCTGGAGAAGCTTACAATTTATCCTACCATTTCTACCCATCCGCATGCCAGTTATGAATATTTATATATGCACATTTCCATGAAAAAGTTTCATTCAATAATAAAGTTTTAGTTTCTTAAACTCATTGTTACATGGTTAATCATAAAAATCTGAAGTAAAACTATACAAATCTAAAAGTTAAAATTCAACTATAGCTAGAGTGTCAGGATCGTCGTATGAATCGGACCAAAGCGCAGCGTGGTGTGAATGCATCATTTAATAGATGACAACAAACACGAAGTAAACAGTACAAAACCAAATAAACAAAATAACGACCGTAAAGCTATAAGAAGAACTGTGCTGACACAAGTAACTAACATAGACAAACCTAAGTATGATTCTCAATCAGAGACAACTAATGACACCTGCCTCTGATTGAGAACCATACTCGGCCGAAACATAGAAATCCCAAAATCCAAGAAAAACAAACATAGACTGCCCACCCAACTCACGCCCTGACCATACTAAATAATGACAAAACAAAGGAAATAAAGTTCAGAACGTGACAGTACCCCCCCCCAAAGGTGCGGACTCCGGCTGCAAAACCTTAACCTATAGTGGAGGGTCTGGGTGGGCGTCTGTCCGCGGTGGCGGCTCTGGCGCGGGACGTGGACCCCACTTCAACACAGTCTTTCTCCGCCTCATTGTCTGCCTCCGTGACCTACTAAACACAGCGACCCTTCTAAATGGCCCCACTGGACTGAGAGGCAGATCCTGGCTGACTGGCGGCTCTGGCAGATCCTGGCTGAATGGCGGCTCTGGCAGACCCTGGCTGAATGGCGGCTCTGGCAGACCCTGGCTGAATGGCGGCTCTGGCAGACCCTGGCTGAATGGCGGCTCTGGCAGATCCTGGCTGACTGGCGGCTCTGGCGGATCCTGGCTGAATAGCGGCTCTGGCGGATCCTGGCTGAATGGCGGCTCTGGCAGATCCTGGCTGACTGGCAGCTCTGGCAGATCTTGGCTGACTGGCGGCTCTGGCAGATCCTGGCTGACTGGCGGCTCTGGCGGATCCTGGCTGAATAGCGGCTCTGGCGGATCCTGGCTGACTGGCGGCTCTGGAGGATCCTGGCTGACTGGCGGCTCTGGCAGATCTTGGCTGACTGGCGGCTCTGGCAGATCCTGGCTGACTGGCGGCTCTGGCGGATCCTGGCTGAATAGCGGCTCTGGCGGATCCTGGCTGAATGGCGGCTCTGGCGGATCCTGGCTGACTGGCGGCTCTGGCGGCTCCTGGCTGACTGGTGGCTCTGGTGGCTCCTTGCAGACTGGCGGCTCTGGCGGCTCCTTGCAGACTGCCGGCTCTGGTGGCTCCTTGCTGACTGGCGGCTCTGGCGGCTCAGGACAGACAGGAGACTCTGACGGTGTTGGGCAGACGGCCAGCTCAGACGGAGCTGGTCAGACTGGAGACTCCGCTAGCACTGGAGAGGAGGAAGGCTCTGGCAGCGCTGGACGGAGGAGCTCTGACGCCTCTGGACTGAGCGACGGAAGTTCTGGCAGTGCCGGACAGGTGGGAGACTCCGGCAGGGCTGGAGAGGAGGAAAGCTCTGGCAGCGCTGGACGGAGTAGCTCTGGCGCCTCTGGACTGAGGGGCTCTGGTCTCTCTGGGCTGAGGGACGGAAGCTCTGGCAGCGCCGGACAGGCGGGAGACTCCGGCAGCGCTGGAGAGGAGTAAGGCTCCGGCAGCACTGGACAGGCGGGAGCACCTGTAGGGATGAGACGGAGAGACAGCATGGTGTGGGGGGCTGCCACCGGAGGGTTGGTGTGTGGAGGTGGTACTGGATAGACCAGACCGTGCAGGCGCACTGGAGCTCTTGAGCACCGAGCCTGCCCAACCTTACCTGGTTGAATGCTCCCGGTCGCCCTGCCAGTGCGGCGAGGTGGAATACCCCGCACTGGGCTGTGCTGTCGAACCGGGGACACCATGCGTAAGGCTGGTGCCATGTACGCCGGCCCAAGGAGACTCACTGGAGACCAGATGCGTAGAGCCGGCTTCATAGCACCTGGCTCGATGCCCACTCTAGCCCGGCCGATGCGAGGAGCTGGTATGTACCGCACCGGGCTATGCACCCACACTGGGGACACCGTGCACTCCACAGCATAACAAGGTGCCTGCCCGGTCTCTCTCGCCCTCCGGTAAGCACAGGAAGTTGGCGCAGGTCTCCTACCTGGCTTCGCCACACTTACTGTTTGTCCCCCCCCCAATAAATGTTTGGGGCTTACTCTCTGGCTTCCATCCACGCCGCCCTGCTGCCTCCTCATACCAGCGCCTCTCCGCCTTCGCTGCCTCCAGCTCTTCCTTGGGGCGGGGATAATCTCCTGGCTGTGCCCAGGGTCCTTTACCGTCCAACTCGTCCTCCCATGTCCATTCCTCCTTGTGCTGCTCCTGCTGCCGCTGCCTGTCACCACGCTGCTTGGTCTTTGGTTGGTGGTTGATTCTGTCAAGGTTTTCCTCCTCTTCGTCTGAAGAGGAGAGGCGAGAAGGATCGGAGGACCAATATGCGGCGTGGTAAGTGTCCATGGTTCTTTTAATAAGAAATACTCAACATGAAAACAAAAACAATAAACGTGGAACGAACGAAACCCAAAACAGTACCGTGTGGTGAAAAACACAGACACGGAACAAACATAGACTAGAGCCGCCATTCAGCCATACTAAATAATGACAAAACAAAGGAAATAAAGGTCAGAATGTGACATAGAGCACTAGCCTCTGCCATATGGACACATTGATACACTGTGATCCATTGGCAGCTAAAGAAATTAGAACATAGAACTCAGAGATAGCCTATAGGCCAATGCAACAGTAGGCCTATACCTTCCATCATCAACTAAGTAAAATACATAACGTTAGCTAACACCGTTCCGTACACATTTTGGGCAACTGCGGCATTCAAACGAGGCTGCAATGAAAACTAATGGGACTGTAGTGACTGTGTTGGCATCAAAATCCGGGGTCTGAGCTTAGTTTCTATTCAGCGTTGTTTGACATGGTAATTGACCAATAGTATTTGAGAAAAGTTGAAAAATCTGACCCCTCTGATGCTGTATGTCAAAGTGTGATGTGTCATTATGCAACTCATTCTGTGCTGTACAGTCTCTTTCCACCAGGGGTAGCGCCTCACTCTGTAGATTAAAAACAAGAAATGATCAATGGTGAGTGTAAAGTTAATTACTCACGAGTTCATCAATAGTTAGTTCAATCAATTGTATTTAAAAAATTACGTCATCACTGCGAGCCATCATGACTCTCAAAAACCGTGACAGCCGCAGTTTACTTGTGAAGGTAACTTTAGCGTCGCCCTAAAAACCCTATTCAAATTCGACACAAACCTTCAAATAGGTATGTAATGAGACTTATATAAACTCTTTATAGTGTGCTTTTTGTGCTTGCCAAAAGCAGTCCTTGGCCGCCCCATGGAATGCCACAAGGATGGGGGAGGATCCTCTAACTCAGCTGGTACAGGGCCGCTGAAGGCTTGCCACAGATGGAGGTGGCAGGCCGGGCCACAACTGTTGTTGGCAGCTCACTGGCTGCTGTTGAGGTTGGTGACTCTCTCACCACTGCTGAAGGCGATGGTTCCCATGGTGGACAGGTTGGGACTGCTGTACAAGGCTCATCAGGGATCTGAAAGGCGGGGCCGGCTGGGCCCCAGAGACGTGCAAGTGCCGGAGGGTCTTCCATTGCAGGAGACAGGCGGCCCCCAGAACTGGAGACAGCGGGCCCCCCGGGTCAAGGAACAGGGTCTGAGAGCCTAGCAGGGCAGGAAACTAGGGCCCCAACAGGGCAGGGGACTTGGAACCTACTACTAAGATTGAGGATTGCAAGCCAGGCATGGCGTGAGGCTGCAAACCTAGCTGAGCAGGGAACTTGTAGCCTAACACTAGGACAGGCGACTTGGTGCTAGCAGAGGCTGGAGACTGCAAAATGGCTAGGGGCAGGGACTGCAGACCTAGACAAGCAGCTCGCTCTGAGCCTAGCTGAACAGGAGATCAAGGGCTTGGAACTAGTGCAGGAGGTTTGGAGTGTAACACTAAAGGAGCTGACTGCTTACCAACTGAGGCTGTGGGCTGCTGACCAACTGAGGGTAGAGCCTGCAGATCTAGTAATGTTCGTAAGAGGGGATATGCATCTTTAAAATGATTTGCCATGGATATTTGCCAAATAAAGGACTGCAACAGGTCTTTCTCGTCAATATCACTGTTTGCCGTTTACTCCAGTTTCAACAGGTTGTTGTTCCCTTTATAATGGGAGTTGAGACACAGTTAACAGCATTAGAAATTCACACTAAAGCAGTAAGCAAAAAAAATATCTAAATAGATGAGACACATCTGTAATTCCTAAACTGCAGCTTGTGATTGGAACACATTTCCCTACTTTAATCAACCAGACCATTTTGAATTTGTGATAAAGCTGTCATGATTTGGCAAGGAATTTAAGCCTTTCTACAGTTTTGTTTGTGTGCCCCATCGGTTAGATACGTTTCTATAGGCAGTCATTTCTGTAGGCCTAATAGGAGCTTGGGTGCGCAGGTCACATGTGTGTATAGGGAGTAGAGAATGCAGGGAGAAGAACTGTGATCACTTGGCTAGGTTACTTTTTGTTGTAAGACGCTAATGCATATACCAAGTGGAAGGAACACTAGAGTCAGCGTGAATTAACTGTTGTCTTTGGGACAAAATTTCACCTGCCTGTTTGGGCAGATTCCAGATTCCTAAACTTACTGTATGACTGTGGTAGAACTTAATTGCCCCCTAGTGGTCAAAACACGCTATATGATTTCACATGGAATTTTATGAAATTGTCCAATAGTTTTAATGGAAAACCGATAAAAAATAAGGCAGTTTAAACATGAAAGAAAATTGTCATTTGTCACATCCCTACAGGACAGTCATTTTGCTCAGACTATTGTGTTCTAGCATTGCATGCTTATATGGACTATAAATTAGCCTGAACCCGACATAGACCCCAAAAGAGTCGTAAGTGAAAAAATCTGTAAGGAAACCTCAAGAATGTGTGTTTCAATGACAGTGTTTTTGTATGTTGATTGTTTTTAGTCTGCATTCTGCACTAAAGGTCTTTTTGTATTGGAGCATTCAGGATGAAGTACCCTCACTTACATGTTAATTAGACTTTGGAGCAGTGACTTTGAGTTGGAAGTCTCTTTAAACAATTACCCCAGTGAATCTTGAATCCTTATCTCCGACCTGCTAGCACACTAAGATGTTGTGTGACATGGGGGTCATTTATTGTATGGGTAATCAATTGCTCGTTGGCCGGTATGGTGACGGTTCTGAGGTGTCAGGAGCTGGGACTTCAGTTCTGACAAGGATTAGTTTCAATTTTGCTTGAGAATTCCCTATAGAGATACCGCACCGCAGATATTGAAGCAGGACTTTCCTCTCACACAGTCACGCAGAGTATCTGCGCATGTGCACAGGTGCGCGTCACGCTGCTACAATGTGGTAGCTACGGGACCAAAACAGCACAGACGTTTAGTCTCATGCTTCAACGCTTTTACATTCTGAACAAGGCTCGTGTTACGGTTGCGAGCTTTGCAAAATAAATGTACACATACATGTTATTCAATCATTGCATCCAAACTGCTAGCGAGCGTCTGCGTAGCCAGGCGCTAAAATAGAACTTAGCTCTATTTGTGATGCATGACACTCTGCAGGTCCTGCCTCTCCTATCTCCTCACTGGTTTTTAGGAGCATATACACACGTGGGTGATTTGAAAGATCCACACTCCAGTCCAGTTGGTGATGGTAATGCACCTTAAAGTGGGTTGCCATATGAAGTCCAAAGAAGAAGCCTGAAGGAGGAGAGATTACTAGAGACAAACTTGGTTTACCCTTTTATCTGTGGATTAAAAGTCGGAGTAGAGGACCTTGTGCATTTCAGGTAAAATAACAACCCAATGTTTATATCCCAGGACAAATTAGCTAGCAACAGCAAGCTAGCTAGCTAAAATGCCATGAATGTGTCATGCTTTTCGTGCTTGTCCCCTCGTTGGTTCAGAGTTTGTTTTTATATTTCAACCTGTGTGCCCTGGTCGTGTCTGGTGTGGATGGACAAAATCAACATGTGCATGATGGCAAGCAGACTCTCCCCGCACCTGGTCTAGCCAGCATGTAAATAGTGGCGGAAATTGTTGCATCACTGTGTTTACTTTGTGCATGCAACGTCAACCTTGAACAAAAAAACACATTTGATGACTGGACCATTCATAAAGTACTACATAGGTGCTTCTTACATCTTTCAAGCAAATTCATACATAAAGGGTGATATAAAGGTCCTCACATCTAGTGGTTTGACAAATGCTTTTCCATTGATATAATGTGACATTTGTTCAGGGATAGATTTTGGACACTGGCCAGCCGAGCTGGACCACCACTTTTACTAGTCCAGGTGCAAAGCCTGTGCCATTCCATATTTGAAAATGCAACGTTTCTCTAGCAGGCGGCTAGTTGGGCATTTTTGGTCTGAGAGCATTTCCTTTTATCCTCTGATTAAATCCAAGACACTCCATTTAGTATGATATGTTACAGTTCGCATGGTTACATAAGACAGATAGTTCCTTAAGGCAAAAACGAAAGGAGGGGTGGTTGGTCGATGTGGGTGGATGGTTGGGCGTGACCCTCAAGTCTCCTAGGTAGGGTTGTTGAGTGAGTGTTTTCTAAGTTAGGGCCATATCATAATTGAGCAATATAGGATATCGCCTAATTAGGATTACTGATTATAACAAACAATAAGCAACATGTCAATGGATTAAATTAAATTAGTATCAATTTGCGTAAACCGTTCTGCATGTCCCTGCATTCTAAGCTCTACATTACCCTCTCTTTTTTCGTAACAAAATGAGTAGAAGTCTATTTGTTATCTAAAACCAACCACAGTAGCATATTGCAAATGTTTTGAGAAATCAAAATGAATTAGGCTACTGTTTTTCTTTCGTAAAATAATAGAAAACATATTGTTCATGTATTTATTGGGCCCGCTACAAAATATTTGTAAGACTATGGATCACTCTTACACTGTCTGTCAGCAATCCGTTTTTCCTTGGTGACAAATCCGGACAAACCTATGGCTTGTCCCGCACACAGGTCCGTTTATGTTACACTGTCATTATAAAATATTCAGCCGTGGAAAATCTGCGTATATCCGCGCTGTGAATAATCTACCACTTGATAAACAGAATGACTTTGTAAATATGCCGGTAATGGTAGTCGACTTGCATGCTTGAACTTTTCGGCTGTATCCAGTGCGCGTGTGACTTTGACAGTTTCATTAGTTCACACTTACAATAAAATCAAGTGGACATGACATTCGATCAGAACGACGGGTTCATTTGTAGGTTATCTCCACCCACAGCAGCAGGTCTGAGAACAGAGAAGGACAAGGATAACAATGGCTCTACCGTCGCTCACAGGTTAGTGAAGGATCTTTCAGACTATACATTTGTAGAACAATGCTTGGCTAGATGTCTCCGCAGCATAAGGAAGGATTGCATGGTGACAACAACACCTGTTAATCGCAGCAACAGATGGGTGTAGTCTATTATCAGACTCTCAATGCTGTCGATATTGCCACCATTCTGAAATTGCATTCAATTCCTTTTACAATAAGTTCGCCTATAGGCTTCTTCACATTGTATTTATTGTTTAAGTGAACTAGAAAACAGGATACATTATTGCGTAGGCCTATATCAGATAGTTTATGTATTAGGCCTATATTTTCAAATCAAACTATGTTCCGGTTCAATCCAGTTTTAAAACCAATATATATATCTAAAGGGTGATATAAAGGTCCTCACATATATATGTATATATATTCATTCGGCTTATTTGTTAGGTTCCTGAGTGAATGAACTAAGATTAAGATTAAACAAGACAACATAATTTAGCCCATTTCTAAGCAAACGCGACCATAGAACATCGTAATAAATGACATTTTCCCACTAAAATGACGAGAATTCGTGAAGAAACAAGGCGCTATTCTTAGTTGTCCTATGCTGGTTGTTGGTGTATTGTTTGGCTTTGTGAGGAACTTGCGTGTTTATTGCCGGGGCAGAGAGAATCGCATCTCACTCATGCTACCCTCTGACGTCACTGATGTGTCATTCGATATTTGTTGGCTTTGTGTTCACATTTTGTGTTAAAACGTTTCTATTTTTAAAACCAAAAAGCAGCATATGTCGTTGAATAAAAAAACATTAAATCAACAAATCAGATCAGCGAGCGGAAAATGTATTGTTTTAGTTCATACCACTTTCTAGATTTGTCAGTGGGGTTTTTCAGATATCTCTTGAAAACATTTTGGGCGTTAGCCATATTTTTCTGTTAAATCCTTTGAATAAGTCTCCCTATCTGTTTATAATGTATGCCTACGTGGATTTGAATTGTTGATGCCTACAATTTTTATAATTTATTCAAAGATAATAATAATTTGCTTAAATTATAGTCTTAAACCCCATTACAGGAAATATTTAGGCTACATTTGATTGCATTTCAAATAAATGACTCTTATTGGAACGAAAATTGCATTTAAAATAATTTTATTTCGTCTAAATAGACAGGATTGCCTTGTTGCTATGCTCAAACAAAGACACCCACATGTCCAACTATGGGCATTATACACATCTTATACTTAAAGTGTTCGCCTATAAAAATGTCTAGTAACGAAGTATATAATTAAGATACTTTCTTTCACGAAATCAAGTAAAAATGTGCATACAATTGACTTCAATGTTTCCCTAGTAGACACAAGTAAAGTACACTGTGATTGAAATAAAGTCCTGATTGGCTGGTTCGTTATAAACACGTTAAATGAATAAATGAACATAAAACATTGACCTGTTTGCTTGTAAAATGATGTTAGCCTCCCCAACACACATTTCCTTTCCAACAGCATGGCCTGGCCTGACCCATGGCTATGTCAACAATGTTTCGTTTTTCCTAGTGGTGGATATAAAACAAGTGAGGGATTGCTGGCTGGCATGCATGAGTTAAAACATCGAAATAAACCCCCCACCCTTAGCCCTTTGAACTCTATTGACAGAAATGCAGGGTAGAGGGGAGGCAAAGCTTGGTTGGTGAGGTGTGGGGGTTGGCTAGGGTGAAGGAGTCCACCAAAATCTCTGCTTGGGACGTTGCTATTGAAAAAGCTCTGGAATCTCGATGTGGAATTGTTTACGTCTGTGAAAGTGGCATTAAACTGTATTATGAGGATCTGATCATGTTTGATCAGTTGGTTTGGTTTTAGGCTAATCAATAATTGAGATGACATTCTTATTTTCAAATTGGCTTAATTAGTTGAGTCTCTAATTAATCACTGCAGGGGTTTATGTTCATAAGCCTTTATTATGAGGTTGGACTCAGAATCAACTGTATTCGCCAATAACATTTACACGTAGCCTACTAGGAATTTGACCTGGCGAAATTGTGCCGAAAACAATAAGAATATACAGACAGAATAGAGACAAAACCTACAGAATCTACAGATTACGTTTCGACTTGTTTTATACAGCATCAACGCTTTTATAATGTTGGCCTTGGCAGGGAATGTGAACCATACAGAATCAGAATGTTATTATTTTAGCCTTCAAAGGATAGCCTAAAATCCTAATAGCCTACGCTTGTGGATGATTACTGATGCATTTCAAATGAGGATTTACCCCAGTGTTTTACCCAAAAGGCTCAGACTTTTCTCTTTCCATCTATATGGTCCGGCACCCGTGGCTCAGCGTGCCGTGGCTCTGGCGGACCTCCTCTAACTTGGAACCAATGCAAGGCCCTGGGTACTTTTCAGCTCTCATTTACATAATGGCCAACTGTGATCTTTAACACCTCACAAATCAACAGTCTTGAATGATTCAGGGGTGTTGATCGCCACATGTCTTTAGTGTCAAGCCCCTGATGGAAACACGATTACACTATAGCTTACGTTAATATAAAACACTGGCGGCCAACTAGTGTGGGGTTAAGTCTCATTGGAAAAGCACCAAACATAGCTCTGTTCGGTCAGAAAAAGCCCTTCCCAGGATATGAGTGAGTCGATAACATCTGACACCGCTGACCGGCCCTGTGACCCAAACCATCATTTTTGTGGCCACTGTGGAGCCCTCCTCACCGCATCTTCAAACAGAGAATTTGCGCGGGGGTTGGGCAGGGCCCGCCTTTGTTGGAGGCATGAGGTAAACTCGTGAATTCCGGAGGGTGGGCTCTTTGGTGTTGCTTTGCTGCTGGTGGGTGGGGATGGGTTGCTGTTGATTAATTCCTTCCCAACGTGTTTTTCCCCTTTGACAGTTTTGCGACTGGATATTGACAGAGCTGATAAATTGATAGTGCGCGTGCGAAACATCAGACTCATGTTTCCAGCCATACTCTCGTAGGCATAACCTACTGCGAATAGCCGCGGGGCGGGAACCCGTTTGGGGGTAGGGGTGCTGCGATATTCTTTTGTGCCCTTGCTGAAGAGGTCTATTTTGGTCAGCTGATACAGGACTAGTAAAGGCCCAGCGCACCCCCCCCCCAGTACCCCTCTTTTTTAAAACTGAATGTATTTGAGTGTTTACCAGTATTTGTAACTTGAGTCTGATAATTACATGTACAAAACAGTTATTACGATAATACTTGTGGAATATACAAATACTTGCTTGATATATATTTTCTAGTTTCTTGAAATACTTTGCAAATGCAACTTATTTTTTTATGTGAAAACTGACAACAACTCTTACAATTCCAACTATTGATTTCTGAAAGATACTGTTCTTAATTAAACTACCTTTTTGGTAAAGCAGAGATGTTTTGCCTGCCCTACAGATGTAAAGAAGTCTACATCGGTCCACTAATACTAGTAAAGGCCCAGTGCACTACGTTTGTGATATTTATTTTTTCTTAAACGATATATATATTTTCCCCCGATTTTTCAGGGGGTGCAGCACCCTCAACACCCCTAGTTCCTGCAGCTATCTCTGTGCGGATGTTGTCCATTGTTTGATTTGTCCTGAATTTTAAGTTCTGAAGGATCACACATGCCACCCACCCCTCAATTTTATCAATGGACATATTGGCAGTGTATCAGGCCTTTATAACCATACGTATACCACTTAAAGTTAACCAAATAATTCATAGGCTATAGCCTATACTAGATTTGTAATTGAAGTCTTCGCCTACACCTAATAGTTTCTGCAAGAGAAGGAGGAATATGGGGCTGGTCATGTGAACACGAACTCAATGTAGGCGTACATACGTTTCTAAAATGAATAAGGAAACTTCTATTTACTCAAAGGTTAATGAATACAATCTTTAGGTTATTATTTGGCGATATGTTTAACGAATGAATGGACCATTTTTGTAAATTCAGCAATGAATTATGTTCAACAAACAATTGTAATCTATCAATTTAAAATAAACCCCCCAATTCCCAATCTCATAATGATTAGGGCTATTTTACCACATGTAGCCCGCTGAATCGAGCTCACAAAGGTAGGAAAAATAAAGTAATATAGTCCTATAAAAGAAGCAGAATAACAGATTTAATATTTACTGCACCAGATGTTTGTTTGCGTAAATATGATTTTTTCAGTCTTTATATTTCCAATGTAGTGCATTTATCTGCTGTTAATCAAATATGACATTTTATAAATGGTTGATTTGGCTATTAAAATTTGCATTGAGGAGTTGAAAACAAGGTTGACCATTGCAAAGTGGACTGCCTACTGCCATTCACACGACTCTCTACCGAAGTTGTAAAATGTTTTTGCAAGATAATGGGTATGTGACCTAGTCCATCCTTTTATAAAAGAGTGTTATTGTGAGGACACAACTGACCACTGGGACCGTATAATCGGTTCCGAGTCCATTTCCCTCGCTGCACTCCCTCCCCTGGATCCCTACTGAAATTAGCAGCAAGAAAGCATGTCATTGACAAAGTCACGTGTCTAGAGGCACAGCCAGCAAGCGAGCGGATGAGAAAAGGTACGAGCGAGTGCAAGCGCTCGAAGTGGATTAAGTGTGGAAGGGATTGAAGGAGAGACATGACAAAATATCAAGAGGGAAAGCACGCACTACCATGCGAGCTAAATTTGCGACCGCTGGAATAGAGGATGTCGGATTAATGGTGATTTATAACCCGTTTTCGCAGAGGAAGCTTTTCGATTGGGACTTTGGAAGAGAGGGTCCGCGGGGAAACATGGCCGAAGGTTATTCTGCAATTATTTTCTTTTTTTTTTGCATTTACATTTTATTCTGATGGTATTGAGGGGATCTGCGAGGGACTATTGTTATATATCCTATATGTTATGTACCGCCCACGATTATTGCCATGTGAAAATATGCCTTGGGATCTTGTTGGAGCAGTTTGTCAACGGTAAAGAGCGTAATTCTGCCCAACTGGGGCTTGCGTGGGGAACCATGTGTGTAGCCTACACCTGCCCTTTGAGTTTCATACAATGCTGGTTAAACGTGGTAGATGCACGCAAATATGCTCCAGAATAAAAAAAAACAGTGAGCATGCATTTGCAAAGGCAAAACGATCAATTGCAAATCGCTGACCGTTGTGTAATTAGAAACCCCACAAGTAGCCTATTTTACACCACTTTGCGTTTATGTTCGAAACATTCTACCATGCCGCCAGTTCCCGCTTAGGTGATCTCGAAAAGTGTTTTGCGGGGAGAATTGGAGCAAAGACGAACCTCACACAACGTCCAGTGATGGGGTCTTTTCAACAAACTGGGCTCCATAACATTTGTTTATAGGATACTACTCGGCCTACTATACGCGCGCACGACTATAAGGAAAATAGCCTACCTGGGCACCTTCTACACCTGTTTATCAATACATACTGTATTTAGCTAACTACTTTCATTTGACTTTTAGGAGGGGCGGTTAAAGGTGGCGCAGAATACACCGCCAAATCGGCGGAGCAGGAAGAGCGGATTCTGCCCCAGCCTCTGTCGGGAGCAGGCCACTGCAAGTGGTTCAATGTTCGAATGGGGTTCGGATTTATATCAATGACCAGCAGCGAGGGGAGCCCCCTAGACCTCCCTCTGGACGTATTTGTCCACCAAGTAAGTTCCCCCGAACGAGAAAAGTCTTCCACGTTGATGTTGTGCTGCTGTGAGCTTGGGTTGTGGGCATTGGGCATCTACCTCGTTGGCGCAATCCTCCACCCGATAGACTACGTTATAGCCTACTCCACCTTGTTAATGATAAGTAATGTTTCAATAGGCTAGGTCAAGCAGCACAGGTCTATCCTTTCTAAAAGGGTAATTACTGGATTTTAATTCTACAAAATCGGTTTATTAGCCTGTGTCCATGCGTGGCAATAACATCACGTGTTAATGCGAAATAGTGACACATTCTTAGGCCAGTGTTGGTTGCAACATTTGTATCACTTAATGATTGTGATACTGTAACAGTTTACGTGTGTTACTTTGAATCATCATGACGTTTCCCTAGCATGTGTATATATATATATATATATATGGCACACAAAACATGCTGTGGGTTTCCTTAAAGTGACACGTTCCCTCGTTCACTTCCCCTTGAACTTCGTGGAGGGAGAACACCAGTTGTATGACAGTTTGTAGTTTTTCTATTGCCTCATGGACAGGGAGATTATGCTTGATGGCCCACCATGTCGGAAAACGTGCTCAAATACTTTGAGTAAGTAGCCTACAAAAAAATATACATCAATCGAAAGAAACATCCCACTCAGTCTAGAAACACTGTGTTTGTTTTTGTTGACACTAAGTGCTAAACGCTGTCATTTGAGTACTCGTACAATTGCTTCGTCGAAAGTTATAGCATGGATAGTTTGGGTGTGTAGATTTTCATTCGAGTTCATATTCTAATAACCCATCCATATTTTCAGCTGATTCTGTTGCCGTTAAATAGCAATTTTTTTACGGTCCAATAAAGTCGCTTTTAAAGACTCAAGAGGAGAAACGAGAAGGGAGTAGTCATTTTCACCATCTTATTTTCCCACACGGTTTGGCGGTGGAGGTGCTTTTATTGTGGTCTCACGGGAAGTTATTTTATTGAACTGGGAGAGAACATTCTGGTTCAAAGATGTAAGCGCCTAGCACGGCCCCAACCGAAGTCTTGAAAACATCTGTCAAACACGAGTGAGTAACAAGAGAGTTTACAATGATGAATTGCGCAGCTTTAAACTGCTATGCTGCAGCTGTAGCTGCTACCATTGAGGTCTCGTGGTGAATTTGGGCGAACATGTTTCCTTGTTGCTGTGGTGTTGGCTACTCCCATCATCACTAACTTTTTCATGTGGCAGCACTATATGCTCTGAAAAAGGAACTCCCAAGTCTTAAGATGTATTTGCATGCTGGCTAAGTTCTTGGTTCATTGATCAGTTATTTATATTGTCTCCCTAATAATATTCAAATGATTAGAGCGCCATGCTGGCATATAGTATTTTATTTTCACTGTTCATGCAGTGTACTATATTTTCATTTGCAGAGGAAATCCAAATGAGCAGAATAGGTTGAGAATTCGAATCAATCATAGCCATTAGTGGATATGTCAGATGTACCTACTTTAGCCTTGCAAGCTTCCTCCCTGCCAAAGATGGAGAGAGAGAGAGAGAGAGAGAGAGAGAGAGAGAGAGAGAGAGAGAGAGCTGCTGAAGTCAAATAAACATTGTCTGGCGTGCAGTTTCTTAGCCTGAGCACAGGAATAAATAGAACACTATTGGGCTATTAATAGGCCTATGCATTATAGGCTCTTGTATCTCTATGGTACAGATTTAGATGTAGACATTTCTTAAACATTTTCATGATCAAAATGTAGAGGAATACACACATTCACAAGATAATAATAATGATTGTTATGATGTTGATAAACCCCTACAGAATTCTATTGAGCCATTTCTTATAAACGTTCATGATTTTAGAAGAACTGGCTACTTATAGCCATACCAATCGTTATGTTTATAAGGGTGTTGCATCCTGCAGAATTCTGTTGTCTTTTGTTGGAAATGTGCGCGATCTCAAAGTAATAGCAATCATTATGATGCTGATACTGAGAATAATAATACATACTTTTCTTAGAAATGTGTATGAATTTCAATTGAGAGGAATTCACACATTCATAAGATATAATTCTGTGGAGTCTTATAAACGTTCACGATCCAATTTTAGAAGAATACACGTGCTCATTCATAATGTTGGAATTACTACTGTAATACTGTTGTTAATGATGACCGTGTAGTCTTTGAAATGTAAATCATCAACTACCAATGAAATTGCCAATTCTGTAGTGATGTGCATTTTCCCTTTCAAGATGATTCAACACAAATATAGATCCATGGGCTCTGATACTATTCACAAGAACGATCCGGTTTAGTTTGAAATGATTAGGTTCGATGCGATACTATTCGACGCCCTAACATTTGTTGCATAAACACATACATTTTCCATTCGAAATTCATATCTGCGGATGATGGAGCTCATGAGCTGGGCCTCTCTGAGCTGGGCCTCTCTGAGCTGGGCCTCTCTGAGCTGGGCCTTTCTGAGCTGGGCCTCTCTGAGCTGGGCCTCTCTGAGCTGGGCCGGTCTGAGATGACTTCTGTCTGTGTGTACGTGTGTGTGTAAATTCTGTGTATGTACAACGTTGGCACCAGAGCTGAGCCATAAGAGAGGCATCTCCCACTATCAGATTAGGGGGTGCAATGTAGCCTGTTTTTTGTCTCCCCATTTTGGTTCTGAAATAACCATCACCCACAAATGAACTTGTCATTTTTGCAGATTAAGTGTTTGACTAGTCAACATATCAATGTTTATATTTGACACATGTAGCTATGACATAGCCAATGAATATATAGCACAACTTTGGATTTCACCCACATCTCAAAATCAAATGGTTTTGACCATTTGGAAATGTTTCCGTAGAGATCTTCTTTACTCCTCTTGCTTCGGCCATGCAGTGCACCTCACAAAAGGGATTGCTCATCATGAAATGATCAACTTTACCCTGTATACCTAAAAATGACCATATACACGGAATTGTTTAAATCAAAACTACCAAAACTGTTGGTGATGGTGAACCTGAACAATCAAAGTCAAATATATAATACCTGTTTAGCAGGTATAGTCAGATAAATTGGCTCTCCAGTAGCTTACTTTTTATTCCAGTAAAACACAATGTACATCATAGGTTATCACTCAACGAATAAAGCACAATTTCATGGAAGCCATTCATGCAAGTTGAAGGTGCCTCGCTGATGTGCAAGATCCAGAACAGGCCCCCTACCTCACTGTGGTCAGTGCACAAAACAACTATATTATTGGAAAGTTTATTGATGGGACAATTTTTCGTTTGAATGCATAACAACCTATCTAGAGTTTAGAATGTAACCTTGTGGTAGGGTTGATTGGGGGGCCATGTATGCTTGTTTTTCAGTTGCAGACATGCCTGATCAGTTATATGACGTAGCCTCAAAGGTTGGAGAGCTGACACACACACACACACACACACACACACACACACACACACACACACACACACACACACACACACACACACACACACACACACACACACACACACACACACACACACACACACACACACACACACACACACACACACACACACACACACACACACACACACACACACACACACACACACACACATTTACTTTCCTGTTATGGGGTATTTCTGTTGCTTGCTGCTTGGGAAGATTGTACCATTTGTAAATATTATCTCCAAAGATAAAGACACATTTTGTCCCATGGAAAAAAATATAATTTGAGTGCAAGATTCAGATTGGGCTCCAGTTTGTGACAATGTGTGATAATTTTCTATGCATGCAGGAATTATTGAGATAATGAGAGGGGGAGGGGGGAGGGGAGAAGAAAGAGAGAAAATAAATGTGGTAGAGACTAAAGGGGGAGGTTAGGAAATAAGAGAGACAACAGGGAAAGAGAGAATGGTGGAAGAGAGGGGATTGGGAGGACAGGAGTAAGAAAGGTAGTTAGAGGGAGAGAAAGAAGAGGTTATGCAGAAGAGGGAAAGAGGAGGGATTTGAGAAGCAAATGAGGGAGGGGGCAATGTGAAGGACGGTGGGAAAGGGGTGGGGAAAAATAACAGGAGAGTGGTAGGAAATTAATTTGTGATGGGGAAGTAGATTAGAAGAGGGAGGAAGAGGGAGAGAGAGATAGAGAGGAGGTAGAGAATAAGAAAGAGGTAAAGAGAGTGGGGGAGAGAGAATAGAGGAGAGCGAGAAAGAGGAAGAGAGAAGGATATAAAGAGGTAGAAAAGGAAGGAAAGCGAGAGGAGCTATAGAGAGGTACAGAAGGGAAAGGAGAGAGAGGAACAAAAGAGAGTAGGTAGAAAATAATGAGAGATAAAGAGCTCGAGATAAGGAAAGATACAGAGGGAGAGAGAGGTATAGAGAGGTACAGAAGGGAAAGGAGAGAGAGGAACAAAAGAGAGTAGGTAGAAAATAATGAGAGATAAAGAGCTCGAGATAAGGAAAGATACAGAGGGAGAGAGAGGTATAGAGAAAGAGGGAGGTAAGAGAAGAAAAAAGAGGGAGAGGTATAACGAAGGAGACCGAGGATGTAGAGGGACAGCGAAAGAAAGAAATAATGAGCTAGTCCCATCTTGACCCCAGAGAAATCTTCCCGGGGGGGCCAAACATCAGTGGGGTTCCCGTCCAATCACTTCCAGTGTGTGTGTGTGTGTGTGTGCGGGCTTCTCTATATGACCACTACTACTACCCTTTGCCAGCGTTGCACCCGCACTATGATACATTTTTATTCAGTTTGTTTGTTTATTTCACCAGTGATGATCTATGATGAATTACATGAATGCATTTCCTCTTTTGGAGATGAAATGTAAGACTCTTCTGTCTTTGTGTGTTGCTTGAGCACCTCATATTTTCACGCTTGGATGTTTAGCTGACACATCAATCAACCCATTGCTATTTACCTACAAGTCTCTTTTGGTGTGTGTGTGTGTGTGTTTGCACAAGTGCATGTATTTTTCAGTTGCTTTGTTCTGTTCTTGCCAGCAGGTCCACTCCTTAATAATAAATATCTGAACACTTGGAGATTTTGGTTTTGTCTGTATGCATGCATGTGTGTGTTGTGTGTTAAAGTGGGCCCCTAGTGAGATTTTCTTTGTACATTTTATTTTTATTTAACCTTTATTTAACTAGGCAAGTCAGTTAAGAACAAAGTCTTATTTACAATGACAGCCTACTTTAAAACCCCCCCAAGCCAGACCCTCCCCTAACCCGGACGATGCTGGGCCAATTGTGCGCTGCCCTATGGGACTCCCGATCGAGGCCGGTTGTGATACGGCCCGCGTACGAACCCAGGTCTGTTCTGATGCCTCACAGGCCAGATATTGATCTCAATGGCGATGCAGTGCCTTAGACCGCTGCGCCACTCAAGAGGCCATTGAGAGGAACCTCTGGCCTGTGTCTCCATTTGGCATGCAAGCCCTACCCCTCCCCAGTCCCTGCCACAGACCCACCTCCCCCTCTTTACTTCAATGCTTAAAAACCGCAGAAGAAGAAAGTGGAGCGGTCATGTGACTTCCCGTCCATATATGGGGAATGTGATTGGTCATTTGAAAGGTAGATTGTGTGAATTCAAGTAGAAGTGGTGCTAGAGATGTTTCTTTCTATTGACATGACAAACAGACATGTAGAATAGACCTATTCCACTTTTGGTGGGTGATCTGTTTTTTTGGTATTGTCTAGAACAACAAAGGGTTTGGTTTTGGCATTGCTTCTGAAGAAGCTTGGTGGATTTGAATGCGTTTTTTAATGTAACTGTTTTGTGTGTTTCTGTGAAGTTGTATGAAGTTAAGTGTTTTATTTCAGGGAAAACATTTTTGTTTTACTTGTTCAGTTTGTTTGCTTCTAGATAAGGTCAGTTTTATTTCAGCCTTTATTTAGAGAGTTTGAAAGACCCTTTGTTCTCGATGACCTAAGACCCTTGATCAAAAACTCTTGGTTGATTTGTACGAAGTTGCATTTCCCTCAATGTTGAAGTTATTCTAGTTTTTTTTTACTGTTGGTTGTTTTTGTTGATACATTTTTTAATGGAAGGAGTGGCACAACAAACTGTTAGTTACCTTAGTTGGCAAATATCAACACAGTAGCCTGTGGATCTAGTTTGTGAAAATGTTCCATGTTTTTAATGCCTGTCGTTTGTTTACAGGATAACATTATGATATAAGTTATTGGTAGCATGTATTTGAAATGAGTTTTGATCCTATATTTACTTGTTGTTGAACCTGAGTACGAAATGCTGTTTTAATGCAACCAAATTAGCATTTAGCTAACATGTCACCTAGCATTCACCTAGCATTTAGCTAGTATTTAGCTAGTATTTAGCTAGTATTTAGCTAGTGATTTAGCTAGCATTTACCTATTATTTAGCTGGTATTTACCTAGTGATTTGGCTTGTATTTACCTAGCATTTAGCTAGTATTTATGGTTATGATCTTAACTCATCTGGAGGAAATAAGGCAGACTAGTTTATTTTTGTAGAAACAGGAAAAATATGGAAACAAATGACAAGATAATTAATGGTTAATATAAAACATAATCCAAAACTTGTATAATTTTGTGTAGAAAGAGCAAACCAGTAAATGTTCAATAGTTGGTCTGAAACTTCATTTGATAATAGGCAACCTGTTTCTAAAACCTCATTTTGATGTTAAGGAAGTAAACCATTTTAGTGTGCCCCCCCCCCCCCGGCAAAATGAGTTTGACACCCCCGATCAAAAGTCTGTTTATGAATCCAGCAGTAGGTTTAATTCAGGTTACTTCCAAGATTAATTGTGAACGTCGTTCATTTTAGTTTATATACCGATGGGATTGAGCTTTGTTTTAAGAAGACAGTGTAGTCAATTAAACAAAATATTGTCTTGATTTAAAGGAGAGCTACATGTACCATGTTAGTAATACTTTTATATTTTTTGAGGAATACGGTTTAGAAATATCTGAACTGCAGTTTGTATATGTACACAAGGTAGCCAGGCCGGTGAATAGTTATGGAAGAGCAATCTTTTAGTGGCAAACAATGTATAAAACCACATTTAATTTGTGTAATTTTATTCCTTTACTATTACAGATATATATTTAGCTTGACAATTAGCATGATTCTGAATTGAAATGCCACTTGTATTAAATTTGATTTGTAGACGCGTTTAGATCAGGGTCATGTTCATTAGGCACCACATCGAAGAAAACTGAAACATGGAACAACTACCTGGACTTGTCCAATAAGAAACACAAATTGAAATGTTCTATTGCAAAACATTTTCTGTTGCATGCTATAATGCACATAACCTAGCAGTAGGCTTCATCACTCTCCTGTTTGATTTGGTTTGAAGTGAGAAACTTTAGCTTTACAGTTTTTGAACAGTGGGCGATTTAAATGACAATTGAAAGACAAAAATAAATGCAACTCTATTTTCAATGTTGACCTGTGCTTTTTGCCGTTATTTTAAGTCTCCCATTTTCAATGAAGTGAATTCTGATTTTCACCCCACTTCTACTACTATTGTATTCTTTCTCCCCAGCCACCTAACCTAGGTTAATTTCCTCCCTTTCTGATAAACCTTTAGCAGAATGATCTAGTGCTCACCAACCCCCTCTGATCAAACACAGGGCTGTTGTTGGTTTGGGCAGAGGGGAAACGGGAACACTCTTTATTGTTTGATGGGGGGGTTGGGTAGAGGTCAGGGGTTAGGGGCTGTAATGAAAACGTGCGGAGGAGGGCGAGGGGTGTCAGTGCGGTGAGCTTTTGGCTTTGTTGGTGGTTCGCTCTGGTGTTTTCTTCCCCCTCTTCTTCTTTGGTTTATATGCATCCTGTTGGGTCATATCCATCTGTGACGATCGGGGCCAGCTTTGTCCACTTAGCATTTCCTGTGTGTAAAAAGCTACTTAATATCGTCATCCATTCCCTTCTGCTCCTAGCCCTCCTCCACCACCCCTACACACACACACACTCACACACACACACACTGCTTCCACTATGCAGCTCCGCTCCGACCAGTAGCTCCATCCAACGATGAACACTCACACAGCCATGCGTCACCATGGTGAGACAAGAGGAGCAGGAGGTCTCATATCCTCTTCTCTCACTCTCCTCTCGTTCCACTTCCTGGATCGATTACTGTGACTGGTGATGACAATGGTTTGGAGGATGATGAAGAGGAAAGGTTATTTCGATCCAGGCTGCTGGGTTCATTGATTGCTGTCTCCATCTCAGTTTACACACACACACACACACACACACACACACACACACACACACACACACACACACACACACACACACACACACACACACACACACACACACACACACACACACACACACACACACACACACACACACACACACACACACACACACACACACACACAAACGTTCTGAACGTAGGCTTATAAGCATAATAAGCACAAACATCTACAAATAATCAGGATTTGGTCTGAGTGTGTTTATCAGTGTGTGTATGATCCGTTGCTGAGTGATGTTTTCGTTCATCTATTTTTCCATCATTCTTTTACCAGGTACGTTGGAAGAGAACACAATCTCTTTTACAGAAATTTGGGGAGAAAGTTAGTGGAGGGAAGAAGAGGATGATTTTATTTGAATGTGGACCTGGGTATATTACATGGGTTGTTCTCAGGACAGACAGGCGGAGTGTGGGGGATTGGTTGGCTGGTGTGCTCTCTGCCTGCCTGTCAGTGGGTCCTCTCTCTGTGGGGGGAGGGGGTTTCTGCCCCTGACCCAGGGATTTCTGGAGCTGACCTGTGGGGCTCCTAATCAAATAGGGGTTTTGTTCCAGGTCGCTCCTCGTCCCTCCTGGGCCTGGCCTGATCAGGAGTTGCTCCTCCATTGGAGCTGAATAGAATGCGCTGGTGGAATTTCCATGGGCTCACACCCTCCCTGTCCCCCCCCACCCCCCACCCCCATCTCTCTCTTTATCTCCTCCCCTTCTCCCTCTTGTGCACACCCCACCCTGTTCCAGGCAACTCCTCCATTTTGTTCTCTCTCTCTCTCTCTCTCTCGCTCTCTCTTTCTTAATCACTCAACTATTACCGCCCCAACAGATCCACAGATGATGTAATCTCAATTGCATTCCACACTGCCACCTAAATGAGAGGTATATCGATGTGAGAATGCTGTTCATTGATTATAGCTCAGCATTCAACACCATAGTCTCCTCCAAGTTCTTCACCAATCTTGAGACCCTGGGACTAAACACCCCCCTCTGCAGCTGGATCCTGGACTTCTTGACGGGCCGACCCCAGGTCTTGAAGGTTGGCAACGTAACTTCCGCCATGCAGACCCTTAACAAGGGGTCCCCTCAGGGATGTGCTTAGTCCCCTCCTGTACTCCCTGATCACCAGCGATAATGAGACAGCCTATAGGGTGGCCAGTGACAACAACCTCTCCCTCACGCCCGCATCCACATCGACAGGGCTGTAGTAGAGCGGGTCAACAACTTCAACTTCGTCGATGTCCAAATCACTAAGGACTTAAAATTGTCTACCCACAACGCACACAGTTGTGAAGAAGGGGCGACCGCACCTCTTCCCCCTAAGAAGGTTGAAAAGATTTGTCATGGGCCATCAAATCCTCAAAAAGTTCTACAACTGCATCATTGAGAGCATCTTGACTAGCTGCATCACTGCTTGGTATGGCAACTGCACCGCCCTCACTCGTATGGAACTATAGAGGGTGGTGCGGACAGCCCAGTACATCACGCGGGCCGAGCTCCCTGCCATCCAGGACCTCTATATCAGGCGGTGTGAAATGACGGCCCAGAAAATTGTTAAAGACTCCAGCCACCCAAGCCATAGACTGTTCTCTCTGCTTCCGTACACTCACAGGACTCTACACACTCACTCACAGAAGCTCACACTACAACAAACACACACATATAATCAACATATAAGCTGCTGCTACTCTGTTTATCATGTATCTTGATGCCTAGTCCTATACACTCAGTATCTACCTCTACTACTCCAGTATCCCTGCACTGCTACTCTGTTTATCATGTATCTTGATGACTAGTCCTAAACACTCAGTATCTACCTCTACTACTCCAGTATCCCTGCACTGCTACTCTGTTTATCATGTATCTTGATGCCTAGTCCTAAACACTCAGTATCTACCTCTACCACTCCAGTATCCCTGCACTGCTACTCTGTTTATCATATATCTTGATGCCTAGTCCTATACACTCAGTGTCTACCTCTACTACTCCAGTATCCCTGCACTGCTACTCTGTTTATCATATATCTTGATGCCTAGTCCTATACACTCAGTGTCTACCTCTACTACTCCAGTATCCCTGCACTGCTACTCTGTTTATCATATATCTTGATGCCTAGTCCTATACACTCAGTGTCTACCTCTACTACTCCAGTATCCCTGCACTGCTACTCTGTTTATCATATATCTTGATGCCTAGTCCTATACACTCAGTGTCTACCTCTACTACTCCAGTATCCCTGCACTGCTACTCTGTTTATCATATATCTTGATGCCTAGTCCTATACACTCAGTGTCTACCTCTACTACTCCAGTATCCCTGCACTGCTACTCTGTTTATCATATATCTTGATGCCTAGTCCTATACACTCAGTATCTACCTCTACTACTCCAGTATCCCTGCACTGCTACTCTGTTTATCATATATCTTGATGCCTAGTCCTATACACTCAGTGTCTACCTCTACCACTCCAGTATCCCTGCACTTCTACTCTGTTTATCATATATCTTGATGCCTAGTCCTATACACTCAGTGTCTACCTCTACTACTCCAGTATCCCTGCACTGCTACTCTGTTTATCATATATCTTGATGCCTAGTCCTATACACTCAGTACCTACAGTTGAAGTTGGAAGTTTACATACACTTAGGTTGGAGTCATTAAAACTCATTTTTCAAACACTCCACAAATGTCTTGTTAACAAACTATAGTTTTGACAAGTCGGTTAGGACAACTACTTTTACAGACATTATTTCACTTATAATTCACTGTATTCCAGTGGGTCAGAAGTTTACATACACTAAGTTGACTATGCCTTTCAACAGCTTGGAAAATTCCATAAAATTATTGTCATGGCTTTAGAAGTTTCTGATAGGCTAATTGACATCATTTGAGTCAATTGGAGGTGTACCTGTGGATGTATTGCAAGGCCTACCTTCAAACTCTGTGCCTCTTTGCTTGACATCATGGGAAAATCTAAAGAAATCAGACAAGACCTCAGAAAAGAATTGTAGACCTCCACAAGTCTGGTTCATCCTTGGGAGCAATTTCCAAATGCCTGAAGGTACCACGTTCATCTGTACAAACAATCGCACACAAGTATAAACACCACGGAACCACACAGCAGCCCTACCACTCAGGAAGGTGACGCGTTCTGTCTCCTAGAGATGAATGTACTTTGGTGCGAAAAGTGCAAATCAATCCCAGAACAACAGCAAAGGACCCTGTGAAGATGCTGGAGGAAACAGGTACAAAAGTATCAATATCCACAGTAAAACGAGTCCTATATTGACATAACCTGAAAGGCCGCTCAGCAAGGAAGAAGTCACTGCTCCAAAACCACCCTAAAAAAGCAAGACTATGGTTTGCAACTGCAGATGGGGACAAAGATTGTACTTTTTGGAGAAATGTTCTCTGGTCTGATGAAACAAAATAGAACTGTTTGGCCATAATGACCATTGTTATGTTATGAGGAAAAAGAGGGAGGCTTGCAAGCCAAAGAACACCATCCCAACCGTGAAGCACCGGGGTGGCAGCATCATGTTGTGGGGTGCTTTTCTGCAGGAGGGACTGGTGCACTTCACAAAATAGATGGCTCATGAGGAAGGAGAATTATGTGGATATATTGAAGCAACATCTCAAGTCATCAGTCAGGAAGTTAAAGCTTGGTCGCAAATGGGTCTTCTAAATGGACAATGACCCCAAGCATACTTCCAAAGTTGTGGCAAAATGTCTTAAGGACAACAAAGTCAAGGTATTGGAGTGACCATCACAATGCCCTGAACTCAATCCTATAGAAAATTTGTGGGCAGAACTGAAAAAGCGTGTGCGAGCAAGGAGGCCTACAAACCTGACTCAGTTACACAAGCTCTGTCAGGAGGAATGGGCCAAAATTCAACTTATTGTGGGAAGCTTGTGGAAGGCTACCCAAAACGGTTGACTCAAGTTTAAAGACAATGCTACCAAATACTAATTGAGTGTATGTAAACTTCTGACCCAGTGGGAATGTGATGAAAGGAATAAAAGCTGAAATAAATCGTTCTCTCTACTATTATTCAAACATTTCACAGTCTTAAAATAAAGTGGTGATCCTAACTGACCTAAGACAGGGAATTTTTACTAGGATTAAATATCTGGAATTGTGGAAAACTGAGTTTAAATGTAGTTGGCTAAGGTGAGGGTAAACTTCCGACTTCAACTGTAGGTTGTTACGATGTGTGTTCTGTCCTGTATTTTATTTTTTAACCCAGCCCATGTCCCCGCAGGAGGCCTTTTGCCTTTTGGTAGGCCGTCATTGTAAATAAGAATTTGTTCTTAACTGACTTGCCTAGTTAAATAAAGGTAATAAAAAATTGTTGGGAAAGAGCTTGCAAGAAAGGCATTTATTTCCCTGTACATGACAATAAATGTTTAAACTCTCTGTTCTGTCCTCTCTCTCTCTCCTCTCTCTCTCTCTCTCTCTCTCTCTCTCTCTCTCTCTCCAACAGACAGACAGACTGTCTCTGTTCACTCCATCCTCCTCTCTTGCTCTCTCTATTCGCTCTCTCTCTCGCTCTCGCTCTCTCTCTCTCTCGCTCTCTCTCTCACTCTCTCTCTACTACTCTCTCTCTCTCTCGCTCTACTACTCTCTCTCTCTCTACTTCTCTCGCTCTCTCTCGCTCTCTCTCATTCAATTCAAAGGGCTTTATTGGCATGGGAAAGCCCTTTTGAATTGAATTTACAAAGCTGTTTGTGCTTCACTGGTTGCTCTTTTCTTGTGGCGACTGGTCACAAATCTTTCTGCTGTGATGGCACACTGGTGTTTCAACTAATAGATATAGGAGTTTATCAAAATTGGATTTGTCTTCAAGTTCTTTGTGGGTCTGGGTGATATGAGAGAAATATCTGTCTCTGATTGAAAATGCCCCGATCCACATCAACTGCAGTAGAGGGAGTCCCAAGTTTGAAGTTCCTAGGCATCCACATCACTGAGGACTTGTCATAGAGCAACAGCGTCACCGCTCTTGTCAAGAGGGCGCAATAGCGTCTCTAATTCCTAAGGCGGCTGAAGAAATTTGTCATGCCACCCTGGGTCCCCTCCAAATACTACCTCTACATCGAGATCATCCTGACCGGTTTCATCACGGCCAGGTACGGGAATCGCTCCGTCCACAACCGCAAGGCCCTCCTGCAGGTGGTGAAGACGGCACAGTACATCACTGGGATCATGCTCCCACCCATCCAGGTGATCTACTCAAAGCGGTGCCTGAGGAAGGCCACAGCATCATCAAGGACCCCACACACCCCAGCCACAAGCTGTCCACTCCCTTACTGTTGGGCTGACATTATCATATTTATTTAACTAGATAGGTCAGTTAAGAACAAATTCTTATATTCAATGACGACCTACACCGGCCAAACCGGGACAACGCTGGGCCAATTGTGCACCTCCCTATGGGACTTCCGATCCTGGCCAGTTGTGATACAGCCTGGATTCGAACCAGAGTGTCTGTAATGACGCCTCTAGCACTGAGATGCAGTGCCTTAGACCACTGTGCTTGAACTGGACTGACCACCTGCTCTGATTCTTCGCACCTTAGCACACATGCACTCACACACACATTCTCTGGTCTGATGAAACCAAGATTGAACTCTTTGGCCTGAATGCCAAGCGTCACATCTGGAGGAAACCTGGCATCATCCCTACGCTGAAGCATGGTGGTGGCAGGATCATGCTGTGGGGATGTTTTTCAGAGGCGGTTACTGGGAGACTAGTCAGGGTTGAGGGAAAGATGAACAGACCAAAGTACAGAGAGATCCTTGATGAAAACCTGCTCCAGAGTGCTCAGGACCTCAGACTGGGGTGAAGTTTTACCATCTCTGGAGAGACCTGGAAATAGCCGTGCAGCGACGCTCCCCATCCAACCAGACAGAGCTTGAGAGGATCTGCAGAGAAGAATGGGAGAAACTCCCCGAATACAGGTGTGCTAAGCTTATAGCATCATAACCAAGAACACTCGATGCTGTAATCGCTGCCAAAGGTGCTTCAACACAGTACTGAGTAAAGGGTCTGACTAATTAAGTCATGGTGATATTTCATTTTTTATTTATTTATACATTTGTATATTTTGTCATTATGGGGTATTGTGTGTAGATTGATGAGGGAAAAATATATTGAATCCATTTTAGAATAACATAACAAAATGTGGAAAAAGTCAAGGGGTCTGAATACTTCTCTGAATGAACTGCTTCACACATCACAACTGCTGCTACCAGACTCTTATTATACTACTAAATTTATACACTTGCGGTGGCCTCTCTCAGTAGGAAGGCTATGCTCACTGAGTCTGTACATAGTCAAACCTTTCCTTAATCTTGGGTCAGTCACAGTGGTCAGGTATTCTCTGTTTAGGGCCAAATAACATTCCAGTTTGTTCAGTTTTTTTTTTGGTTAATTCCTTTCAATGTGTCAAGTAATTCTCTTTTGGTTTTCTCATGATTTGGTTGGGTATAATTGTGTTCCTGTCCTGGGGCTCTGTTCACAAACAGAAACA